>NC_053436.1:100513843-100813843 GCF_007990345.1 Gossypium hirsutum | reverse complement strand
GGAAAAGCTCATTCCCGATGTTACAACCTTTCTAAGGAGAGGACAAAGTTTTTTTTAAAACATTTTTGGGCTAGGAGGGCTTGATCCTCAAATCCATTTGAAAAGGGGTAAAAAATGGGCCTTTTCGCATTCTCCGGCCACCGTGGACAGCAGCGCCGTCGCTGGTGACCGACGGCCGCTACGGTGGTCTGGTGACCGGACCTTGACCGGATGTTTAGAGGATGAGAGAGTTGAGAGCCTTCTCTATTTTGAAAAATGAATGTAGGATGGTAGGGTGGTGTTTTAACTTTTTTTTTTAAAAAAAGGGGTTTTTTTATATTATAAAAGAGAAATAAAATATGGTCTTAATTAATAATAAAACAAAGTGGCATGGGGGAGTAGGATTAATTAATAATAAAACAAAGTAGCATGGAGGAGTGGGATCAACTTTTTTGCTTGGGACCATGCGCATGTTACCTTTAATTGGGTAATTTGCGCAATCGGTCCCCTCCTTTGTGCTAGCCTTCAATCGGGCCATATTTAAGTTTTTTATATTATTTTAAATTGGCCCTGCAGTCTATGTGCTATTGCAATTTGACCCCTTTGCGCGGTATTTTAAGATTTGGGGCATTTTCAATTTTAGACCTCAGACATTTATACGCAATTAATTTTAGCCTAAAATTCTGTTTCAATAATTTGTTTTACTTGTAAGTTATCTCTTGGATTTTGTTACTTCTCTCACTTAAGTTTCAGTTATTCTTTTTAGAATAAACATGTTTCTACATATTATTTTGATTTCACACTTTTGTGATTATTTTTTTTCTTTTCTTTTTTCACGTGCATATCTGTTTATATGAAATACCTTTATATTATTATTACTATTATATGTATATATTTATATAATATTACTAATAGTTTATTTTTTACATTATTATGTATATACCATGTAAATATTTTAATATTATATTATGTATACATTATATATATCTTAATATTGTATTTTTATTGTTTTGTATATGCCCTAATACTATATCGTTTATATATTTTTTATTTCCCATATTATCTTACGTTTATATATTTTTTAACTATATCATGTATATAATACTACTATATATCTATTTATGTAGTATTATTAATAGTTGTTTTTAACATTATGATTATTTCTAACATGTATATATTATGTATTTAACTTCAATATTATATATCGTATATTTCTAATACTATTACGTTATTACTACTATTATATTATTATTATATTTTTACCCATTACTCTTTAAATACACTTATTTTACCTTTTACTCTTCACTCACTATATATATTGTTTACTTATCTATATGTTCACATACATATATATAATTTCACACATCATTCCAAAATTATTACTTGTATTATTACTATTAATATTATTATTATCTTCACTGTACTATCATTCTTTAGTCTTACATAATGATTGTTTATTTATTACTAGTTCTTTTTAATCTTGAATATTTCCTAGCTTATTCGTTATTGTCTTTTTATTCATTTTATTCATTTATTTGTTACCTCGAAATAAGATTTTTCGCAAATAAAGGAAATATTAGGTGTTTGGCAATTCGGGGAATCGTGCCCTATCGTGCTGGGTTGCAATTTCCCGTTTGTTCGAAACAATTGAATATTCCTTCGGTGTTCCACTCATGTCTTTTAAAAAAATTTCATTAAAACGAAAGAGATGTTCGATATTTAGCAATTCATGGAATCGTGCCCTAACGTGTTGGGTTGCAATTTCTCGTTTGCTCAAAATAATCGAATGTCTCTTTAGAATTTCATTCATGTTTTCTAAGAAAAAACTTATAAAGGAAATGTTAGGTATTTAGCAGTTCGGGGAATAGTACCCTATCGTGTTGGGTTGCAATTTCCTATTTGCTCAAAATAATCGAATATCTCTTCGGAATTTCACTCGTATCTTCCAAGGTGAGGCAATGGTCAATGTTTGGAAATTCGAGGAATAGTGCCCTACTGTGCTGGGTAATGATTTTTTGTTGGACCAAATAGTTGGGCATCCTTTTGTTATTTTCGAATTACAAATTTTCGAACGTCAAAACAAGAAAATTTTTGGCAATGGACTCGGGTTATTCAAATGTTATCAACAAGAACCACATTTCAAAAACATTTTTAATTTTAGACAAAAGGACAGTATTTAATCGATTTGGTACCAATTTTGGGCGTAATGAGGGTGCTAATCCTTCCTCGTACGTAACCGACTCCCGAGCCTATTTTCTCATATTTTCATAGACCAAAATCATTGTTTTAGTAAACCAAAATGTTTTATTAAAACGACCCAAATTTCTAGGTGATCCGATCACACCTAAACAAGAAAAGATTGGTGGCGACTCCATTTTCGCTTTCCAAAAAGTCGATCCATCATTTTTAAATCGAAGAAATAAAAAAATGGTTTCGACAGTAAATATTTAACTTGTTCTTAATTATGTGTTCTTAATTCTTGTTTTGATACCTCAGGATACTGATTCAAGATAAGCTCTTATTCAGAGGAGGAATAGACCTTTTCTAAGAGTACATTTGTCATAATTAAGTGGAGTTGATTGCGCGCCTAGAGATAGGGTGACAAGATTTTTCTAGATTAGGGTTAAACCTAATAAGGGGATCCATAGATCGAGTTAATGCAACTTTTGGGTGTTAATTAGAGAAAAGTCTCAATTATTCAATCTATGGATTAGACGTTATTAGTCTTGAATAGGGATAATAACATAACTTAGGGATCTCTACGGAACAAGTTAAATGAATAAATTGTCCGATTCGGAGCCAGAATAACAAGTAAAGTCTAGGTGGATTTTTCCTTAGGTATTGTCTTAATTCAATCGTTTTCCAAAATTAATCCCCCAATTCTACTTTCTGTGAATTCTTAGTTTAGATAATTAGTTAGTTAAAACAAAACCCCTTATTTTTAGGCTAGATAATAAAAAAATAGTCATTACTAGTACTTTTAGTTCCTTTGGGTTCGACAATCCGGTCTTGCTAAAACTATACTACTGTTCGATAGGTACACTTACCTATATCGTGATAATAGTTAGTTTCAAGAACGATTCATTATAAGTATTTAAAACCTGTCACACGAAAATCGCGATCATAAGGTGTCGATATGAAGCAATGGGAAATTGTCCTTCGGGCTAGCTTTGTTCAAATCCCTGTAGTCTATGTACATTTATACTTTTCCATCTTTTTTAGGGACAAGGACGATATTGGCTACCCATTTTGAGTATCTAACCACTTTTAAGAACCTATCGTCGAACTGCTTCTTGACCTTTTCTTTTATTTTCAGCAAAACATCAAGCCTCATACTTCGGAGCTTTTGTTGAACAAGCTTGCACTCTTCCTTTACGGGGACTCGATATACCACAATATCAGTATTTAACCCAGGCATGTCTTGATATGACCATGCGAAGACATCCTTGAATTCTCAGAGTAACTCAATGAGGTCTTGCTTTGTCTCTATGGTGATACAAGTCCCAATCTTCACCTTTTTTCCTTCCCCTAAGCTCACGATTTCGATTGACTATTTGTGAGGTAGGATTTGTTTTTCATCTTATTCTACCATCATTAACAAGTCAGGAGATAGGTCACGGTCTTGATTATCTTCAAAATCTTGAGAATCCTCTATATACATATCCTGCTCAAAAGGAGACTTTGAGTCCTTAGCATCGTTGCTCATATCATTGATATCTGGATACCTATTATGGTGATGAAGAGTAGTCCAAAACAATAGAGTCTAAAAATAATTATTTGCTTGATGAATAAAGAATAAAAGAATATTTGAAATGAAGTCCAATAGGGCAAAAGAATCTAATAACAACCATCTATATAGCATGATTATGAATGAAATTGAAAACAACCATCTATATAGCATGATTATGAATGAAATTGAAAGAATAAAAGAATATTTGCTCAGAATGATAGCAAAGATGCATTTAATTGAAATAATGACTTTGGACACATGACTGTTTCACAAAAGGATTCTTATTACTCCAAGGCTTGGAACAATAAGTGTGTTTTAAACATTACTCTGAATTATCCCTAAACACTATAGGAATCTCTTCCACAGTCCAGTTGTTTAGAACACCCCCGGGTACATAAGGGCAAATGCCCGACAAATTCCTTTTTTAGTTCCCTCTTCAGCTATGGAATTTATGTGCAAATTTCTCAACCCTTCTTCTGTGGTTTCCTTTCTTGGCGTCCATTGCTCAGGATGAATAACTCCTCCAGATACAAAAGTTCTAGATATGAGGGGGAAGATCATTAATTCCTATTTGATTTCCTCTCCGTTCAACCGTGCTCTCTTCCTTTTCTGCTTCTTTTCTAACTCCTTCTTCCTTTGTCTCGCGTCTAGCTTAAATCCTAAGTCGAAGCGATCTCATTTATCCTTCATCATCGATGCCTCCACGCTTCCTTGAAGGTATCTCCTGAGTCCTCTTCCTGGTAAAGCCCATTTTTTAACAATCAGCTGTAGGCTCATTTTCGTAGTTTTAGATATCCTAGGTATGGGGATCCTGTTTCCTTTGGTGATGAATGTTGCGTTAACACATTCCAAAGATCGAAAGGAACGTTCAATCGCTTCATCGTTTGCCTCTACATATGGCGCATCACTAGTCATAACGATGATGATGTATTCTTTTGTATTTATGGTTACTAGTTTACCTTCTGTTACCAACTTTAATTTTTGGTGCAGTGATGAAGGTATTGCCCCTGCCAAATATATCCAAGGTCTTCCCAATAGGCAATTATAAGAAGGCTTGATGTCCATTACAAGGAAGTCCACCTCATACGTGTTTGGGCCAATTAAAAGTGGTATTTCAATTCTTCCTATTACCCTTCTTTCGGTGCAATCAAATGCCCTCACTATGTTTTGGCACGTTTTCATGTGAGAACAATCCATAGGTAACCTGTTCAGCGTGGATAAAGGTAAGACATTCAAGGCTGACTCGTTGTCGATCAACATCCCCGGTAAGGTGTACCCCTTGCAGTGAGTGGTGATGTGCAAAGCCTTGGTCGATCCCATACCTCCGAGTGGTATTTTATCATCATTAAAGGAAATGAAGTTCTTAGCATTTATGTTTCCAACCAAACGGTCTAGCTAATTGCCGGAAATATCGTTAGCGACATAGGTTTCATTTAAGACTTTCATCAGTGGGCTACGATGAACCTCTGAGCTTAGGAGTAAGGCTAACATCGAGATGCGAGCTGGTTGTTTATGCAGCTGCTCTACAACACTGTACTCGCTGTGTTTTAAAAATTTCAAAAATTCTTTAGCCTCCTCTTCATTTACTGGCTCGTTAATGAGAGGTTCAAGTCTAGCTTTTTTCCTTTCTCTGCTCGACCGCCAAGGCTTTTACATTAATGGGCTCCGTTCTTGCATTTGCTGAATCGTAATGCCTCCCACTCCGTATATAGAAACCTCTATCTTTGCTCTTCTCTGAAGCATTGACCGGGTTCTCCTCTCCCAGAATTGTCACATTACGGTCATAGTTCGAAGGAACCCTTTTACTATCCTTGTAGGGAAAGGATACAGGTTTCTGGATTATGACTCGTGGTTTTATTTTTGTTTCAGCTTCATTGTTCCTTGGTCGTGAAATGATGACCACCGGGTAATTGACTTTTTAGGTCTTCGCTGTCGATTCTCTTTTCGACACGCATATATTTCCCTCTTCGAGGCTTTTAAACTCTTCATAAAACTCTACTTCTTTGTTGTCCATCATGTCCTGCACTAAGGCTCTGATCTCAGTGCATTCTTTGATTTCATGCCCTTCTCCAGGATGGAACTCACAATAGTTCCTCTTTCCTTTAAATCTTCCTTCCGAATCCAGTACGATCAATCCTCTTTTCACCATTTCCTTCCAAACCTCTCTCAATGGGGTTTTAATTTTTGCCACCTTATATTTGATTTTCCTACTCCCACATTCATTTATCTCGTTTACCCCCTGATCAATATGATTAGGTAAGGGGTTTCCCACTACATTTGGTACGAATGGGTCATCAAACTTTACAATCCCCATTTTTATAACCTTTCGACTAATTTCTTAAGCGCGGTGCAATTTTTGATTGAATGCTCGGTAATTCCTGCGTGATATTCGCATTGAGCGTTTGCATCATACCACTTATGAAACGGGGATTGCATCGGCTTTAAGTAAAAATGGGACACCATGTGTGCATCGAATAAGTTCTAATACAACTCCCTATATGTTATGGGTATATGTGTGAACTATATCCTTTCGGTGTTCGTCCTTGTGTTGGATTCTTGTCTCGGGGGATAATGATGATTAGTGGTTGCTGTCTTTGGCTGGCTCACCATGATTGATCTCGAATGACCCTTGTTATATGTACTCATGTTATTCACCTCATTCTCCCTCTTTCTTGGGGCTGATTTCTTGGTGCTTTCCCCCGCTTCTATTTTTCCGCACCTTATCACATTTTCTATCATTTCACCGGAAATTACTATGGATGAAAAACTCTTGGTTGTGCTTCCCAGCATGTGATTAATAAATGGAGCCTTCAAGGTATTAATATAGAGTATGACTATTTCCTTTTCTAGCAGATGTGGTTAGACTTGTGTGGTGACTTCCCTCCACCCTTGAGCATACTGCCTGATGCTCTCGTTTGGCTTTTTCTCCATGTTCCGTAAGTTGATTTTGTCTGGTTTCATATCTGTTACGTGGCTATATTGTTTCATAAAGGCTTGTGCTAGGTCCTTCCATGAATTGATTTGGGCACGGCTCAACAGATTATACCATTTGGCTGCTGCCCTGGTCAGACTATCTTGGAAACAATGAATTGCAACTGATCATTACCAATATAGCCTGTCATCCTTCGACAAAACATCATAATGTGGGCTTCAGGGCAGCTAGTCCCGTTATATTTCTCAAACTCTGAGGTTTAAAACTTGGGTGGGAGCACCAGGTCTGGAACCAAGCTCAAGCATTTGGCATCAACTCCATAATGGTAATTAGTACTTTTTAATGCCTTGAACTTCTCCTCTAACCATTTGCATTGTTCTTCGAGTTATTTTGAGAGCTCTCTTTTTGCCTTTTCTACCTCTGCCATGTCATCAAGATCAGGGACACCAGGATTTGCTGGATTGTCTCTGGAGCTTGAGCTTGTCGGGAAGTTTAAACACCTGCTTAATGCTGGGGACTGATGTTAACAGACACCCTAGGTGGATATGTGTTGGGTTGTGCTGGGTTGTTTGTTGGGACGAAAACCGACAGATAGGCAAGGTCCTCTCTGTCATCCCCGGAATTGACCCTAGGGTTCTTTCCTTTTTCTGGCCCTCTAAGCAGCAATTGGGTTAACTGATTCATCATGTTCTTTTGTGATTCCAACATCTGATCCTTCATATCCTGTTGAATCTTAGCCAGTTACTTTTACATCTGTATTTGCAGCTGATCTTACATTTCTTTTTGCATTTGCTCTAGCCTTTCCAATTTTTGGTCCATTGCTTTAGTTTTCTTTCGTGTACCGTAATAATACTTAATCAGTGGACTTTTTTCGGTTTCCAGATTCACTAAAATAATTTTTAATTAATTAGGGTCATTTTGTGAAAGTTAATGCATGTAATGTAATGTAATGCAAATGCATGGAATGAATGCAAAAAAAAAGTCGACTCTAATTCAATTCCCTTTAGAATAACTTTACTAAAAAACAAAATTCTTCACATAAAATGGATTACATATATGGTTTCACCCTAATGCTCAAAGTTTTAATCTTCCTAAGGAGCCAGGCTAATTTTCGACCCCGGTCCAATTCTAATTCATATTTCACACTCAATACATCTGTTTGAACTGCTAAAGTCTGTAGATGATCAGCTACCTATCGAATCTGGGTCACAACTTCACCCAAAATGTAATCTCTGTTCCTAACTTGATATTGGGAACAGTAGAGTTGCTCTTTCCAATGCTCTTCATTTGCTTCAAGAAGTTCAACCCGAAGTTCGTAGTTTTGCAACGCAGTCTCTAGTTTTTCGACCTTCTATTTCAGCTCTTCAATCTTATCCAAGCTCGCTTTCAACTCTATTACAGAATTACAGTTGCGATGCTGATGAAGCGACTTTTCTAGTTTTGCTATTCTGGCTTTTAACCTGATCTTCTCATTTTGGGCTTTCGACAGACTCTTTTCTAAGGCTTCTTTTTTACCTTGGGCGTATTGATATTTTCTCTCCCATCGATCAATTTTGGTCTTCTCTTATTGGATCTTCTGTCGCCATTGCTCTGGCGTTTTTTCCAATCCGGCGGTTCTTATTGATAAACGTAGCTTCTTATAATCTAATTTTAGACTATCCAAATCTTCTTCGACCTTATTCTTGCCCTTTCTCACTTTCTGGGTTTCTAGTTTTTGGACATCAACATCAAGTGTCAAATACATCTTTTCCTCTTCCAGTTGCTCTATCTTCTTTTTAAGTTCTGAATTCCTTTTCTCAAAGTCTTGCCTTATGATTTCTAACTCGGATGGGACCACTTGTAGATATTCTTCCATCAACCGCACGCCCTTTTGATTTGGCTCAGGAATATTATCATTAATCCTCTTACTCCACCACCCATTATACTCAGGGGTCATTATCAGACCTACTGCCAATCTCTTCATCTAGCAAGTCTGATTCCAAGTGTTGGACATCTCTCGTACCTTCTTCTTATAATTATCCCCCTTATAAGGAAACTCACACTGAGCTACCCCATGGGTCGCCGGTATGAACTGTCTCGATTTGTACCACCTTAATACAAGCAAATGAGCATATTCTATGGTTACCCAAATCCCAAGTAGGGGGACCCAGTCAAAATCCCCACATTGGTATAAGATCTCATCGGGGACCGACCAAGGGCTCTCCGCTCGACATCCCCTTCTTAGAGATTTTAGAGGATCGCCATCCATCTTTCCTATGATATGTCATCCCGTCTTGGTGTAGCTGTTATTTCCTTTAATGGTGAATAATTCTCGAAGAACACCCGATATGACACATTGTCTACCTTCTAGAAATGACTATGGAACCAAGCTAGCAGTATTTGCGCACATCTTATGAACTGACCCTCACCAGCTCTTCGGGACGCATTCAAAGAAATGAATGTTTCAGCTAAAATCGCGGGAACCGGCGTGACCCTCTTATCCAGTCGGTCAAATAGATCAGAAATTGCCTCGTCTACATGCCCTAGTGCCTTAGGGAAAACCATTAACCCATAGATACTTAAAGCGAAAACGTCCACTCTCTTCTTCACGTCTGGGTATACTAAAATCATGTCTCGTAAACTTTTCTAGAGAATACATTTACTTTCTCCTTTCTGCTTGATCCGAGCCATAACCCACTGCTTACTCATTCCAGTGATATTCATCAATTTCTTCACAAAGGTCAGAACATTAGCGACTCTAGAATAGGCCTTATCAACTTGAACCCTTGGGCATTGAAGAATGACGGTATATTCTTCCACTGTGGGCACCAAATCTACATTCCCGAAGGTGAAACAACTGTAGGCTGAATTTTAGAATTGCGCCAAAGCTCGAAACAAATGCTTATCTATCTCGATGTCGAGTAAGTGAGATAGATCACTGTAATTGTCGTAAAATAGCTGTTTGACTTCATCACCCTATTGGGCCCATATTTCCTTCAATTCTAGAAGATCATTTTGTGTTATGCTGATGCAAGTAAAATCCCATAACTCTGACGTACACCCCGCTGTCAAGCTATCTCTCTTTTCCAATTGTGTTTTCTCCGACCATATACGGACAACCGCATTATCCTTCACTTTATCAAGAAATCCGTTCTCCATGATAAGCTTTCTATTTAGTAATCAAACTTGAATCGACACCCTTTTTTATGATGAAATGTCATGCAATCACATGCAAAACAACACAGATCAGTACAATTCATATGAAATTAAAGTAAGTAAGAAACAACAAGCAGAACAAGTATTCGAACGACTGCTAATAGTTCAGTGCGGTTCTACCTAGGGTAGGCTCTTAGGGTTCGTTACATGTGGTTCTATCAAGCAATTTATGAGATGTAATATGCAAATATGCATTAAAAGATTTAAACCACTAAAGCATATTATGATGAAAACCACGAAAGTGACAGATAAAATGCAATGGAGCAATCGTAAATTTAAAACAGATATTCAAATTTTGACAAAAAGACAAAAATTAATCAATTTATGGCTTGACTCTCAAAAGTCCCCAAGCTGTCGAAATCATTTTTTGAAAAGGGTCAACTTTGGTTTTGAAAATGAAAAATGAGAGTTACCACCAATCCTTTTTGTTTAAGTGTGATCGAATCACCTCGTAATTTGATTGTTTTAATAAAATATTTTAATTTACTAAAACAACGATTTTGGTCTACGAAATTCGAGAAAATAGTCTCGGGAGTCGGTTACGTACGAGGAAGGATTAGCACCATCATCACGCCCAAAATTGGTACCTAATTGATTATTTAATGTCCTAATGCTGAAAGTTGAAATTTTGGAAAGATTAAAAAAAATTCGATCCTTTGTTAAAGTATGATTTAATTGAAAACTTTTCGAGAAAAGGGTATATTTCACATTAATCGAGGAAAAGAATTACGTCCCGTAAGTTAGGACACAATGTCTTCAATCCTCGAAATGAGAATAAAGCCCGAAAATTTGATTTATTTTGAAAGAAATTTGACTATCTCGATTTTAGAAAGAAATCATATTCCGTAAGTTAGAACACGATCTTTCCCTAATTCCCGAGAATATTAAAAATCTTAAAACGTTCGTTTGGTTTGAATTTATCGGGAAAATCGAAACCCCATAACTTAGGGAATGACTTTTCCAATCTCGAAAGACAAAAAATTACTTATTTAAAAAAAACAAAATTTTCAATGAATCGGATAAAATGTAATGCGGTTTTGTGGTAAAATGTGAGGATGAATTGCGGTGCCAATATGTGTAATAAAATAATAATAATGAAGATGATAATATAAATACAATAATAATAACGACTAACATAAGCTTGCAGGTATATAAAGACATAAATGAATAAATAAATATATAATAAGATTATAATAATGAGAAAAAAAACAAAAATGAAATAAATAAATAGAATAATAAATGAATAATAAATGAAATAACAAAAAAAATCTAGTTAAAATTTAAATTAAATTGAGAATAAGCAAATAAACATATGAAATAAGAAACATTGAATGAAATAGTTTTTAAGAGTAAAAATGATAATAAAAATAATAGTAGTAATAATAATAATACTATTATGATAATAACAACAACAACAATAACAATAATAATAATAGAAATAGTAATAGCAATAATAATAATAATAATAATAATAATAATAATAATAATAGCAAAATAATAACAATAATAATGTTAGTAGTAATAATTATAATAATAATAAATAATAGCAATAGTAAAAATAATAATAATAGTAATAATAATAATAATGGTAATAGTAATAAAAATAAAAATAACAAAAACAGTAATAATAATAATGAATATAAATGATAGTAAAATAATAATAATTATAATTATAATTATAATTATAATTATAATAATGAATAATATGAATTTTTGAAAGTATATATATAAAAAATGAAATAACAATAATAGGCAGAAACAAAGAAAATAAAGCAAGTCGATTTAAAAAAGGTAACAATAATAAATAAATAAACAAATGAGAACTAATAAAAATTTAATAAAAAAATGAAATTTAGCAAATAAACAAATAAATAAAGCGATATTAAACAAAATAGTTTAAAGAAATAATAATGATATTAATAATAATATAATAATAGTAATTAATTAATTTTAATAATAAAATAGCAAAAATAACTAAAAAGGACTAAATTGAACTTTAAATAGAAGTTCGGGGCAAATTTGAAATAAATAAAAGGAAAAAAGGACCACATTGAATGCGCGAATAACAAGGAGGGACCAAAAGGGCAATAATCCCCGCCCTCCAAAACAGCGTTGTTTAAATATGGACCAAAATGCAATCGAAACAAATCATAGGATCAAATCAGAAATAAAGAAAATTTTAATTTCAAAGCTATAAAAAAGCGGAAGGGCTAAATGCGCAATTGGCCCTTTCGATTAAAAACATGCGAATCCTAGGCTGGAGCGGGTCGGGTTGGACTGGTCAAGGGCAAAACGACTTCGTTTTGGGCTTTTAAGGCCAGTCCCAAAATGACATCGTTTTGGGGCCTATAAAAGTCAAGATTTTTTAAAAATTTTCATTCTTTCTCAGATCACAAAACAAAAAAAAAACCTAAAACCTCTCTCAAATTCTCTAAAGCCCCTCTCCTCTCCGGCTATGGCTTCGGTCAAGTGCCACCGCGCCGGCTACAGGTAGCTGGCGACGACGCCACCATCCGCGGTGGCAGGAAGACCAAAAGTTGCCTTTTTCCGGTGAAGTAAAGAAATGTAACTTTTTCTTTTTTAATCTTCTCTTTTAATCTATATATATGAATAGTTTCAAGGAAAAAAAAGAAAATAAAGAGATAGATAAGTGTGTAAACAGTTTCGGCAAAGGAAAATAAAAAGGAAAAAAGAAAAAAAGGGACTTTAGCATGATACGATTTCTTTTCGAATTTCTTTGCTCTTTTTTTTTTTTTGCGAATTGCTATCTCTTTTTTTTTTATTTTGTTCTCTGTGTTCCGTTTGTACCGATTTTGTGTGTGTGCTCGTAAAAAAAATGAAAATTTGAGGGCTTTTATAGCCGTTTCTGTTGCTATTTTCTTGCTCAAGTTGCAGGTGCCGTGAAGACGTAGAGGAGGGCGACGTGGAGTGTACGGGGATCGTGCGTGGAGGTGCGTGGACGTGGTGGTCGTGGCTGAAGGCTGCGGCGCCAAGGAGCAGCTAGGTTTCTTGAGGTTGACTGAAATTGTTTTAGTTTTCGGGCCATTTGGGCCTTGTAATTTTAAGCTAGGGTTTAGGTTTTGGATTAGGCTTCGGGTTTGGGCCTATTGAAGTTGGATCCTTTTTTGTAAATGGACTGTTTGGTTTTTTATTATTTGGTTTTATTTTGGGCTCAGGCTAAAATTGGGCTTTACAACTAACATACGTCGAAAGGCTCGACACCATTCTATTCCAATTCGCACACTCACCTCGAACAAAACAAGACGAATCAACCTAACACGACGGATTACTGTCTTTGGCAACACCCTTGCCTAAACAATGTAATAAATCGAGCGTTTAATAGAAAATTAAGCAAACGAGCAAAGTCTCGTTTTGACAGAAAATGTTAACAAAACGAAAAGCATAATGACAGGAAGTTACAACGGAACTTACGCAGAATTGGTCTTACAGGCAACTAAACTTTACAACCATACAAGATCGATTGCAAGAAGAAGAGAAAAGAAAATAAATCTAAGAAGAAGGAGCAAAATAAATAAATAAATAAATAAATAAATAAATAAAGAACCAGAAGGAAAAGAAAAAGAACGATAACTTTTCCTTAGACTACTTACACTAACCACCACCCTTCTCAATATTTACAAAAAAAAAAAATTCCTAATGCGTATGATGGAATTCAAACTCGGAACCAGACAGAATACAGATAAATGCTCAACCAGTAAACCAGCAGGCTTATTCCTGTCATCCTTTCACATAGGATTGTACTTAAACGGGTAGTGCATGTTTGTGGGTTGATTCTAAAACAACAAAACTTTTAATGATGCGACTTAAACTCCAGACCTTAAACTCAAAAACAAAGCACAGAACCACAGATACAAAAATCTAATTACTGTCGGTTTTCACAAACAAATTCTTAAAATTTTGGGGCGTTACAATTAATGTTTCTTTGATTATTTTTTGGTCATTAGATATTTATAGGTATGCACTTTTTTGAAGGGTTAATTGATTTTTTCATTTTTTTATTAAGGTTTTTTTTAACTTGTAAGCTAATTATAAAAGGTTGATTGAAATTAAAATTCTAAAAACAAAAATAAAAATAATAATAATAATAATAATAAGTAGATACAAATTTTAAAAATAGATGAAGTGAGAGAAAATGAGGGAAAAAATGTTTTTAAACCCTTCATTTCTTTTGTATTATTTGTATAGAAACATCTAATATCCATTTAAAAAATAGAAAAAAAATATACAAAGTTATTAGTTATCTATTTTTACCTCTTTTATTTTTTGACATGATTTTTCCAGTTTAAAAAAATTCACAATAATAATTTAAATGAGTTAGAAAAAAAAATCTTGTGACATATTTTGTATCTTTCTTTATTAAAAACAATAGCATCTTGATTTTATACTATCAATTCTAAATATTCTTTTGCAACATAGAAATTGATTTAAAAAATTATTAAGTTGGGTATGAGAAACATTCACGAAAAATTACAAATTCATATTAAAAAAATGTAAACTGTCCAAAGCAATCAATGCAATGAGGAGAAATAAACAAAACCAATATATATTAAGAATAAAATAAATACTATAATTATAATATGCTGAATTTCTTTTTAAAAAAAATTCAATGAAATTTCAATAAATAATAAGTATTAATTGATATTTTTTTTATTTTTGTTTTATGGTTTATATTTAAAATTTGTGGCTATCTTTTAATAATATTATTTTCAAAATTTAAATTTACGTCTCTCCTTTAAAATGTAATATATTTTTGTTCGGAAAGATTGGAGACTTGAGACAGCTAGGGTTCCTTCGATAAGAGCTTGGAGACGCTGCTGGAGAGTTTCTTGATTGAAAAGAGCAACGGAGGGGTGAGATTGGGGGTGTTTTGGCGATACCAATTTTAGGGGGAAAAATTAGGGGTTTGGGCTAAATTTTGGGGATAAAATAGCGCCTATTTTTAGGTGAAATAATTTTTTTGTTGCGTTTTTATAAAAACCGCCCCTATTGTTAACTTTTTGTGGCGTTTTTATTAAAAACGCCATTAAAAATAATTTCATTTTAAATAAAATGACACCATTTTGCTATGCTAATTTTTTTATTTTATCTGTTAAAAATTATTAGTTAAATGATTTTATAAAATATTTATTATTATTATTTTTATAAATTAGTTTTTATAAATAAAAAACTAAGTACTCTAAAAATAAATATCACATATTTTAATAAGAAAACAAATAATTAAATGGCTGTAATTAATTATTAAGTTAGAATTATCCAATATAAGCAATCAATCTCTCACATATCAAATTTCTATTAAAAATTAAGACGTTAATCATGATTTTATATTATTCTTTTCCGATCTAATCTCCATTTCATTAGAGATATTTCTTCCTAACTAAAATATGACTATTTTGCTAGATGTTCGATGTGGAATGATTTTAGTTTTTGTATTTCATTTTTATTTGTTATAATTTGGTCCTATCCATATCAATCTGTTACTTTTATTTATTTATTTATCAATTTTTTTAATTCTAATATTTAAATATATCAAATGGTTTAGATTAAATATTTTTAAATATAAAAGTATTTATTGATTGTATAAAATTCCGTCATTTAACAAATCTTAAGTAAACTTTAAATCCAAAACCATTTAATATATATAAAGCCTAATCCTTAAGTAAACCTAACACTTAACCCTTAACCCCTAAGCCTTAAACCCCAACCCTTAAACCATAAACCATAATCTCTAAACCCATAATCCATAAACCTTAAAATAATAACTCATACACTTTAAACTCTAAATCATATACCCTAAATCATAAACCCTAAACTATAATGATAATTAATTCAATATTTTAAAATTAATACTATATCTTTTATAATTATATAAGAAAATATTTATCATATAAATTAAAAAACACTAATTAATCTAAACCCTAAACTCCTAATCTCTAAACCCTAAACTATAAATCCTAAAACATAAACCTGAACCCCTAACCCTTAACCCCCTAACACTTAAACCTTAAACCACAACCCTTAAACCATAATCCCTAAACCCATAATCCATAAACCTTAAAATAATAACTCATAAATATTAAACCCTTAACCATATACTGTAAACTCTAAACTATAATGATAATTAATTCAATATTTTAAAATTAATACTATCTCTTTTACAATTATATAAGAAAATATTTAACATATAAATTAAAAACAATTAGTCATATACCAAAAATCTTTAAATTATTTTAAATAATAGTTTTTTAATTTTTTAATTTTTTTGGCGTTTTTCAAAAAATGCCGCTAAAGATCGAACATTAGCGGCGTTTTTAAAAAAGCACCGCTAATACTTGATCTTTAGCGGCGTTTTTAAAAAGCGCCGCTAAAGCCACTAAAGGCTCACGATAACGTTGTGTTAAATTTTTTGCGGCGTTTTTTTGTAAAGCGCCGCTAAAGGTCGAGCATTAGCGGCGTTTTTTGAAAAGCGCCGCTAAAGATGAACCTATAGTGGCGTTTTTTAATAAGCGCTGCTAATGCTCGATCTTTAGCGGCGTTTTTTAGAAGCACTGCTAATGCTAGTTCTTTAGTGGCGTTTTTCATTCAAACGCCGCTAAAAACGCCGCTAAAAACCTGTTTTGGTGTAGTGACTTATAATGGTAAAAAGAACATTGGATTGTTTTCTTCTCTGTTGATATTTTAGCACTGGATTGTATTCTCTTCTATTGATGTTGGTAACTAATATATACAAATCTATATTTCCAAACCGAACATTAAAAAGTTATGAAGAAATGGAATCAAAATAATAATTATAATCATTTAATAAAAAATAAAATGTATTTAAAATAATAATTGTCACATTCCAAAAATCAGGTTAGAAGAAATTGAGTTAGTGAAACCAAGGGGTGGTTACATCTTAATTTTGAGTTAGATTGTAAAAATTTTGAAAAGTGCAGTTATCTGATTTAGTGGTTAAGAGTTGTGCTAGTGTGTGAGAGGTTTTAAATTCGAATTCTTTTCCTTGAATTTTTGCTATTTTTGTCTAGACCCTATCTTTGAACATCTGATTTATAAATTATTTTCGCTCAATTATTGACAAGAATGAGCCAGTTGGTTTAATAGTAAAACTTTAGCTTTCATAGAGGTTTTTTGTCTGAAACCTTGTGTGTGCAAAATGTTTTTTTTTGAACTCTAAGGGAAACATATGAGTGGTAAGTTAATTGGATTTAGTGGGATGTGGGTAGTTTTGACATTATCCCAAAATATCTCTCACTCCCTCTTTTCTTCATCTTTTCTTCTTTCTTTTGTTTCTTCCCTTCCTCCCATTCTTTCCCGTTGAGTTTCTTTCATTTTTTTTCTTTTTCAGTTAATTTTGTTTTGCTGTCACTATGTCATTGTGAGACTACCTTTTTGACTATCCATTTTCAGTCATAATCCAAGATTAGAGTAACTAACGTTGTGTTATTTTCGGATATTAAGTTTTAATTCATTCGTGAGCAAGATTGATTGTTAATGCTTAATTCTCGTTCTACATTGTGTTAAGTGTTTTCATGGCTTTTTATTAGGCAAAAGGGGTGAGAATCGAAACCTTCCAACGGCGTAGTCGCTATTTTCGATGTTGTTTCTGTAAAGTAAGTGCTTGTATGTGATTTTTGGGACTGTTTCTTTTAGAAAATGGGGTAAATTTGGGTTAATTTATATTTGTTAATTGATTCAATTTGGTACCGTATGTAGGATTTGGAGTGCGTCATTGTGTGGTATCAAAACTATTATCAAGTATGTGATTCTAGCCTGAAACGTCATTTAAAACTCAGAAAATATGGGAAACAGAGGTTGTTTTTGAGATTGTTGTTTGTCACGCGACCATGTGACAGGCCGTATGCATTACACGTGCATATGGTCAGCCGTGTGGAGCACATGGGCGCGTGCAATTACACGGGCAATTCGAGTAGGCCGTGTAGGGCACATGGGCATATGTGATCACATAGTCAGACCAGGTAGGCCATATGGACCCATTTTTTGAAAATTTTCACCTAGGTATTCCGTGGGTTTGTTTGGCTTAAATGTAGCTTCAAATATGACATCTATTGATATGTGTTTGTATGTGATAAAGGTAAGGTATATGAAAAAAATGTGCGATTTGTGTTCTGATAACTCCGAAACTATGATTACGTAAGAAAAGTATCCATGACATCTGTTTATGGAATATATGTTTTAGTTTATTTATGCATGTGCATTGAGGTGGGTTTGATATGTGATGGAGGAAGTGTATTCTAGCAATATTACTGCAACTTTGACGGTTAAACTGCAATATCTGTCTACCAGCTTAGCTGCACCTTTATGAGTAACATACCACCACAACTCGGTGTGATTGGTTGGACGGAGTTGGTGTATAGCAGATGGGGATAAGATCTGTGACTGTATATGTATTTGAATCTGAATATGCATCTGATTCTGAATATGAGAATATGTTTGAACCTGTATCTAAAAACATATCTATTTATTTATGTGTATTTGATTTGTAGCTTGAGTTGTGTTACACACTGAGCTTGTAAGCTCACTCTTTGTTTGATTTCCTCTCAGATAACAAACAAGTTTAGGACCGGACATTGTGCGGGAGCTTGGATTGTTTTCTCGGGTTATTAAATATGATGGTTTGAATTATCATTAATTAAGTTTTTTTTTGAACTTTTGATTTTTGGACTAAGTTTTCAGATTTAAATTTTGGTTTTGGGTTTCGATATTTGGCTTAAGTATTCTGCATGTTTTCTGTTAAGTTAAAGGAAGTTTTTTTTTAAATTAAACGAAATATGGATTTTTCGTTGAAAATTTGAAATAACTTTTATGTAAGATAATAACGGAAGTTTCAGAATATGCACAATCAGTAAATACACGATTTCTAAGCTAGATTTTAAATTAGTTTTTCAAACGAGTTGATATAACTTCTTTAAATTCAACCATAATGTTTAGGCCGAGATTAGGGTGTTACAATAATAATTTAATATAAAGGGTAAATTCGTTTTAAATAATAATATAAATAGACAGAATAGATAATGACTCTTTTTAACATACAAAGTACAAGGTGGGAACGGAATAATTAAATTTATTATATTATTAATAAAGGGGGATTATATTGTAATAATGATACAGCGGTTCCCATAGGCATAGAAATAAAGATCATTTTAATGGAATTTTTGAACCTTGGAAAGAGAATACACGAAGTGCATTATTGTAACTTATATCTGCCAATTCTTCTTTACTCAAATCTAGTAAAGATGCAACATATATAAGTACCTGCATCATTCAATTACTTGATCATTCCTTACTGAATTCTATCGATTTAAAATAGAAAAGAGGAAGAAGACATACACTATGAACATTTGCAGGCTGATTAAGGGTAGCATTTCCAGGAACAAAGAAAATAGGGTTTGTCGGAAGGGCATCAGGTGCATCCGTCTCCAATAATATTCGATCCAAAGGTACCTGTCAATTGTCCGTTTTCATTACACTAATCATTTGTTTTGTTTGGGATGTAAATGAATGAAATTGATGAACATATAAATTACCGCCTTCACAATCTTTCTGGCCTTGTCTTCTTTTAATGGCATCAAATGTCCAGAGAATGAAAAGTAGGAGCCAAGCTTTGTAAGTTGAGGTACTACCTCTGGAGATCCCTGGAAGGAATGGAGTATTACACCTGCTGGAAATGGTCCTATTTCCCTTCCATTTCAAATTAGTTAAACAAATAAGAATCAAACCATTAAAATTTAACAAAATAAATCAATCATAGAAAGGATACATACTTCATTATTTGAAGAAGCTCGGGAAAAGCATCAAGACAATGCACACTTGCTGGTCTTTTCAAACCCTTTGCAAGCTGAAGCTGCTTCTTAAACACTTCCACCTTCCAATAATATAAGAAATAATCTTTAAATTTTGTTTATTCAATTTATTATTATTTAAAAAAATACATATAATTTTATCTTTAATGGAGTCTGATTAGTGCATCAAATATCAATATATGGCAAAAGAATTAGTTGGGAAAATAATCACCTGTTCCCCGAAATCAACCCCTTTTGCCAGTGGGCTTTTGTCTAAACCAATCTGAAAATACATGGGAACAAAATGGTCGGGATGATTTAATCAATAATCTACTACTTCAACACTTCAATTAATAAGGATGAGACCCAATTAAATTAAATTGGGTTGAGATTTTGGTCACTATTTTTTTTCAATATATTAATCATCGGCGAAAATTCACTCATAAAATTATAAAAAAAAGTTATAGGTGTGCGAATATCAAAGAAAATCCACCTATGATATACACATAAAAAAATATAGTGATTCACACATTACAATTACACATGATAATACTTAAACTTGAGTCCACTTTAACTTATAATCCAATGCCTCATTCGCCTTTAATTTATAGTATTTTTTGAATGTGCCTTTAATTTATAGTTTTATGCTTGTTGAAGGGTGGGTTTCTTTAGGGTGCGCGCTTTACAAAGAATTTCTCATGAGTTCCCGTTAAGATTTAACGGAAAACGAAAAATAAAAGGTTAATTACTAATATATCAAAGCATTTTTCAAAATTTATAATATTCTATCAAAATATTTAAGGATTTATCAAAATTTCTAAGGCTATATTAAAATATATAAGGATTTTATAAAATTTCTTCTCGATCAATTCAACATTTTGGCATACCAAAATTTCTAAAGAATTACAAAAGTAAAATAAAATTCTAAGGTTATACCAAAATTTCTAAGGTTATATAAAAATATTTAAGGATTTACCAATGCTTCTAAGGATTTCCTTTGTGCCCTAGACTCGATTAACTCAACATTTTAGCATACTAAAATTTCTAAGGATTTAGCAAAAATTATAAGGTTATACCAAAATATCTAAGTATTTACCAAAATTTTCAAGAGTTTTTACCGAGATTTTTAAAGATTTACTTAGTTGACTCGATCAACTCAATATTTTGACATACCAATATTTCTAAGGATTTATAAAATTTTCTAAAGTTATACCACAATATCCATAAATTTACCAAAATTCAATATTTCTAAAGATTTACCAAAATATCTAAAGATTTACCTGTATTTCTAAGTGTTTATCAATATTTTTAAGCCTTTATTAAAATTTCTAAGGATTTAACAATATTTCTAAAGGTTCACCAATGTTTAAGATTTTCCTAATGTCCCAAACTTGATCAAGGCAACATTTTGGCCTACCAAAAAAGTCTAAGGATTTACCAAAATTTCTAAATAACCTTAAAAATGTTGATAAATCCATAGATATTTTAATATAATTTTAGAAATTTTGGTAAATCTTTAAATATTTTGGTATAACTTTAGGAATTCTTATAAATTTTGATAAATTTCTAGAAATGTTGGTAAACCATTAGAAATTTTGGTATGCCAAAATGTTGAGTTGATCAGTTTACGACTCTAAAAAAATCTTTACAAATTTTGGTAAACCCTTAGTAATTTTGTAAATATTAAGATATTTTGATAAATTCTTAGATAAATCCTTAAATATTTTGATAAAACCTTATAAATTTTGATAAAATTTTAAAATTATTAGTAAAATACAATTTCCTTTTTCTTTAAATATTAACTAAAACTTATGGAGCAGACCCTACAACTCGAGGGATTATTATGTGCATGTCTACACATATTTCCTTGGCAACCAGCTTGGTAAAAAAAAAAGAAGACAAAAAGGCATATAGCATGGTTTTAAGAAAATGAAAGAAACGGATTCATTATAATGAATTTAACATTTAATTTAATGTTAGATAAATATTATTTGATTTAATGCGTTATAAATATCATTTTTACTAATGATTTATTTCAACCCATCTATTTAATCCGTTTTTAATACCTCGCCAACAGCAGCTGAAGGGTTTGCTTCAATTAACTCTTTCAGAGTGTCGAACCAAGAGCGACTCTTTCCTTCAACGTACCTGTAAAGGACCCAAAGAATAAAAAATAAATTCGAAATCAAACATCAATTATATATATGTATATATATTTTAAAACCCACAAATTTAGAATATTTAAATATCATATACAATAAATAATAAAATGTATATTTAATAATAACACATGGAATATATATGTTATTAAAATGAAAAAAATTAGATTAAATTATTTATAATGGTATTGTCATCAATCTAGAGTCAGTATCGAGTTAACTTGGGGCACCACATCAATTAAATACATTATTAAAATGAAAAAATTAAAGGTTTTAATAATGAAATTGGAGTGGGTTCAAATCCCACTATATGTGAAAAGACTAAAATACTTTCAAATAATAATAAGTTTAATTATGGAAGGACATTTCCGAAATTTTCTAACTGAGTTGAAACCCGGTTGAGGGTGATACCGACTCATTCAGGAGCTTAAATAATAGTACAAATATATATATATATAACTGATAAAGGTAATAATGTGGGCATAAAAAATTAAAATGTATAAAAATATAGAAAAAAAAAGCTTTAGTTGAATGATAAATTAAACATTTATTTGTAATTGATTTAGGTTCAAATACCACCATATGCATATCTTTAATTTTTAAATGAGAAAAACTAAAATACTCTTAAATAATAATACTTATTTTAATTACGAAAGTGTATTATTGTAATTTTTAATGATAATATAGATTACCATGGATGTAGCCCAAAGTTTGGAATCACAGAATCATACTCATCACTCATTTCTTTCACCAGATGCCAATCTTTCTAAAAGAAAGAAAAGAAAAAGTGGTCAAAACTAAACTTCAAAGATCAAAATTTTGGAATTTGAATCAAGATTTGGTTTATATGGAAGTAGAAACATATCGTAATCTTATTTAAGAAAAATAGTTAAGTTGCATACCTCAGTTATGCCATCGACAGCAATGTAAACAACACCTGCGGCATTAGCAATATGAATGAGTAGGGAAGCCTTGTCAACAACTCTTTGATCCTGTAGGTGACAGTGTGCATCAAACAATTTCATGGCCATGGATCTGATCTTTGTTTCACTTGAAACAATACACAAAACTGCAAGAGAAATGTAAAAGAGTTTTATGTTTATCGCTTCTTTCATTTTTTTTATATGTTGCAAATACAAATAGATGTAAAACCAGGTGGAGATCCACTAATCACAACCCTATATATTATCCGTATGGAACTTGTCTTGATTTGTGAGTTTATATAAACAAATTAATTATATTTTTATATAATCATATTTATTCCTACGCAGTTTATCCTTTTAGTGGATATCTTGGAAACCCAAAAAAAAAAAAATTCATGAAAACTATGTTGCGGATATTTTAGGCATAATTTCTTTTTTTTCCTCTAACTTTATAAAATTCAAAATTCATTTTGTTCCTCCCTTTAAATTTTTACCTTTTTTAACCCTTGAACATATATTTTTTATTAAATTACCTCAAAATCGATAGAAAAGTTAATGTTTATTAATTTTGCTGACACGACACACATGTAGATTGTTACGTGGATGACATGTCGGTATTTAATTAATATTTAAATGCAAAAATATTCAAATATATATATTTTTATAATTTTTATACTTCTGAATAATCTTAATGATTTGTAATTTTTAAAAATAAATTTTATAGTTTTTTTGAATTTTTAAAATTTTAAAAAATTAATTAAATGTTGACGTGTCATTCATATGTATACAACATCAGCAAAATTAAAAAATGTTAATATTTTTATCTATTTTAGGATGATTTGAAAAAAAATTTAAAAGTTAAAAAGACGAAAAATTAAATAAAGTATTAAAATAATTTTAATATATCCATGTATTAATGTAATTTTATATAATTTTGTTGTAAATTTATAAATCAGTATTCATTAGGACTTAAATCATGTTAATGGAGGTAATAAAAAAAATAACATGAAAAGTCAACAACGTATAATCCAAGTAATTCACAAATGTCCAGGTTGTGTTGATATATGAATATATGTAAACAGGTTTTCTTATTACAATGGCAAGTTTAAATTAGATTATCCAAATGCAAAACTTCAAAGAAAAGATTTGTTTAATCTTTTATTTATTATTTTTTAATGAATAAATTGGTTTTTATACGAGGAAACAACCGACTATATTATTCAATTAAAATGATGTCAACTATTGTTTGTATGTTATTTAATGTTTATATTCAATTTATTAGTGGGTAATGCATCAACATCTTTATATTTAATTCAAGAGTAGTGAATTGAGTTATGAATTATTGATGGTAAGGGTTAGTTTTCAATGTTGCATTTGACAAGTGTTTTTTTTAAGTATTTAAAAGAAATGTAAACTATTAAAATAGTCATTTTTGTTTCTTTCGAGTAACATTTTAGTCATTTATGTTTGAAATATTACGTTTTAGTCACTTACATTAACGTGTTGTAACATTTCAATCACTGAGCCATTAATTGCAGTTAACGGTGTAACGGTAAACTGACATGACACGTTAATTCATCATTTCAAACAAAAATTTTAGGTTATATTATTCAATTAGCCCATATTTTTTTCGTTTTTTAGCAATTTAATTTAATTTTTTTTCCATTTCACCGTTCACAACAATTAACGCTCAATGACTAAAATATTACAACACGATAACGTAAGTGACTAAAACGTAACATTTCAAACATAAGTGATTAAAATGTAACCTGAGACAAACAAAAGTGACTATTTTAGTAGTTTACCCTTAAAAAATATTTTTAAAAAGTGTGATAGAAAAAGTACCGTGAAAAAGTAAGATTTGTTAAATTTTAGTTTTTTTTATTGTGGATAAAAATTGTAAGGTTAAAATATCTTTTTTGGAAAATAATAGAAAGTAAATAAGTTAAGGAATATGATATTTAAATAATTTCATATATTGATATGTGAAACATTAAAATAATTTAATATAATGATAAGTAGAATATAAATTAATCTAATTTTTATATACCTTTTAAACAGTTAACATAAAGAATGGCATTTTGATAAATTTCACTTCCTAACTCAAAAAAAAAAAAAAAAGCCTCCCACCTTTTGTGTTTAGGAGGAAAAACTCTTTCCCATCACAGTTTTGACCCAAAAATTCAAGCATTCTTCATTACGTCTACAGTGGAAAAACACTTTTGGAACCTCCAAATACAATTAAGAAATTGACCTGAGTTCAATTTTTGGAGACTTTCCCCTTCTTTTTATAAAAAAAAAGTGAGTTTATTTTTTTATTATAAAAATAAAGCATAGTTTCATCAATTCGAATCAACATTATTTATATGTCACGGCCTACGCACAAAGTTCCATAACTAAAGCCCGCACTACAGACCCAAATTGTTCTTATGGGTGATTTGAGCTTACTTTGACCTATCAGGATCACTTAATTCTTGAAACATTCCATCTACTTGAAGCCTGGTGATCCAATGAACATTCTAGTAACTTGTATTTTACTAAGGGTAATTTTGTATTCTAAGTATAAATGTTTAAATTTCTTAGGACTTTATCTTATAAATAGGTTTCAATATAAGCCATTGATATGATCCAATCTATACCTTTCATGTAATGGGGGCTCAACTATAAATTGAGGTTTTCCCCAACCTCATTTGTATCATTCACCATTTGATTTATTAAATAAATAGAGAGCATTTACTCTAAGCTATATTAAGTTTTTCTTACTTTCTACTTGTTTCGTTTAGTAAGTTTCTAGCTTTAGTGTCTTAAAGATATCAACTTTTAAGGTTCAAACTAACTTAGGCAATTTGTAGTGAATTCCCTACCTAAGGCCGCATGGTTCGCTCGATTGAAGTCCAAGCCCGTGATACTTAATATCAGATCAAGGTTCATTTAAAGTGCTAAATTGAGATGATAACTTAAGCATAGTATCATAATACCCTACCAAGATTCATGAGAGGTATAAGAAAGTAAAAAATTTGAAGGATATGTTGTCAATGATGGGTGACAAAGTTTCCAAACTTGAGGAATCCATAGGGGTGCCAAGAAAAGCTTCAAGATGGTTGAAAGTTGCATTAAAGAGTTGGAATATATGAGAGATGAGCTTAAGAAGGAGACAATTGTGGACACGTTGACTAGAGGAATGATGCTCTTGAAGCCGTAGTAGAAGCTTTGAAGAAATAGATAGATGAGCTCAAGGGGGAGCTTGTTTTGTACAAACCAGTTGTGGGTAATGGTATCATAACACTCCTAACCAATATCCATTGTCGGAACAGAGTTATGGAGCATTACCGAACTTTATATATTAATTACGAACATTTCATAATCTTTAATACATATATCATAACTCATTCATACAACACTCTTATGGTCCTTTATATGAGCCCTCGAAGCCTAAAATAGGCATTAGAAGTAAATCGGGACTCAACCGGAGACTTCAAGAATTTTTCACAGAATGTCATAAATTTTACTAGAAACAGGGGACACATGCCCATATGACCAGAATGTGTGGTTCACATGGCCAGGAGACACGTCCGTGCCTTAGGCCGTGTGGGCTTTCAATGTAAGACACACAGCCGTGTCCCAGCCTGTGTCCTTACCTCTATAACTCTCTAACTTGTGTCACACGGCTAATCACACCTCCGTGTGCTAGGCCATGTGCAAAGTGCAGGGGTCACACGGCCAAGCCACACACACGTGTGCTAGGCCGTGTGCAAAAACCTGGGAATTCTGTTTTAAAATTTCAAAGTGCAGGGGACACACGGCTAGACCACATGCCTATATGCCAGACCGTGTGTCACACACGGCTGAGACACACGCAGGTGTCTCTGCTTGTGTGAATGAAAATAGGTCATTTTAAGGCCACTTTTCTCACCCTTTTAAACATCAACCTGCATACAATAGTCTCATATACCAATATATCCCAACCATGTAACCAATGCAAGCCAAAACATTTTATTTAACATGACATAACATCTCAAATATTTCTATTATTTATACTTACCTATTTAACTCATTCCATAGATTTATCAAATTCTATTTCTAACTACTTAATGCAAACATTTAAGATTCACAACCATATTTAAATCTATTTCATTGTCAAACCAACTCTATACATGTCATATAAACCAAAATTTACATTGCAAAAACTACCAGATTAATCTGGATAGTGTGGTTTGATGTGTTGATCCGATCCTCCGACCTCACGCTAATCTACAAAGAACATTAAACAACACAAGTAAGCTTAATGAAGCTTAGTAACTTCATAGGCTTTAAATATAAATCTTACCAAACATACTAAATAATTCATTTAAATTAAGCATTTCACAACATTTCTTGCCAACCACAACTTCGATTGATGAATTCACATAATTGAGCTCAATATTAATAACTATTAAATTTCTTTCACATTAATCCATGTAATACTTACCAATCCTTGTCAAATTAGATAACGTCTTATAGATTTGAGTGTATCATTTTCTTGATTCCATGGTCCAATTATGGTCTTACACAATTGCCATGGCCCTAACATGGTCTTACACTCGTAATGCCATAACCCAGGTATGGTTTTATCATCAGGATGCCATAGCCCAACTATGGTCTTTCCACTAAAATGCCATAGCCCAGCTATGATATTACATTCAAACATTGCCATGGTCCAACCATGGTTTTATCCATCAATTCATCTTGTGTCACGGAATGGTCATACTCAATCCTGCGTTTCACTTAATTTGAACTTTCAATTCAATTTTCATATATTTACAGTAATCATAATTCAATAACAAAATTATGAAATAATACATTATATCATTCCTAAAATAACAATTAATCATGAAATTTCAACCATATGAACTTACCTGGGGTAGTTTGTAGAAGTTGTAGAAATTCAGGAACTATTCTGTTAATTTTCCTTTTTCACGTTTGTCTTCGGGTTCTGGCTCTATAATATAAAATTATTCATTCATCAGCATCAAATTTCATTCTAATTCATTTCACAATTTGTGCCCTTAAATATTTAAAATTACACATTTACCCCAACTTTTATAATTTTTACAATTTAGTCCCTTATCAATTTTCCCACCAATTGAGTTAATTTTTATCAATTAAAAATTTGTTCCATTATTCTAAGCTATTTTAAAGTCTTTGATTCATATAAATCTAACAGCAAAACCTAATTCTTTTATTCTTCACAATTTAGTCCTAATAATCTATTTCTATTGAAATTACTTAATAAAATCATCATATAATAAAATTAGATCTTCAAATCCATATTAATTCATCATAAACTTCCAAAAATCATCCATGGTAACTTTCAAAATCACTCATGAAATCAAAAACTAATGAAATAGACAATTGGACCTAATTGTAAAAGTCTTAAAACATAAAAATTTCAAAGAAAAAGCAAGAATTGAACTCACTTGAACTAAGAATATGCAAAATCAGCTTCTAAGGATCGTCTATGGTGTTTTTCGCTGAAGAAATATGAAGAATTTACTAGAAACTCTTTTAATTGTTTATTTATTTGTTTATTTTGTAAAATTCACAGATTTCCCGTTTCATACCTGGCCACCAATACATCCGTTTCAAATCACAATACATCTTCATGCTACCCGGATGAATGGAATATATACTACTGTAAGCTTCAGAAAGAATATCATTTTTCAAATCTGAATTATTCGGGAAACAAAGTCTTTTACGATAACGTAATATACCATTATCATCAATGCTATACTCTGAACTCAATTTGTCCCGAACCATTTTTATTTTCAACACCAATTTTAGGTCATCATATTGCAACTCTCGAATTTGTTGAAGGAACAAAGGTTTCATTCTCAATTCTGCTATTACTGAACCATCTTTATTAAGAGATAAATGAACGTTCATCACCTAAAGTGCAAACAAGATGATTTTTGACTAAGTGCATCTGCAACCACACTAGCTTTCCCCGGGTGGTAGTCAATAATCAGATCATAATCTTTCAATAACTCTAACGACCATCTCTATCTTAAATTCAGTTCTTTCTCGGTCATCAAATACTTCAAACTCTTATGATCTGTATACACATAACATTTCTCAACGTATAAGTAGTGTCTCCAAATTTTCAATGCAAAAATGATTACAGCCAATTCGAGATCATGCGTAGGATAATTCCTCTCGTGCATTTTAATTACTGAGAAGCATAGGCCATTACTTTTCCCGACTGCATTAAGACACAACCCAATCCATTTAGAGATGCAACAACATATGGCACATCCGATTCTGGCTGAGTCAAAATCAGAGCTTCTGTTAACATTTTCTTCAACTGTTCAAAGCTTTGTTGACATTCATCAGATCAAACAAATTCAACATCTTCTTCTATAGTAGTCGAGTCATTGGAAAAGCGATAATAAAAAAATTCTTGACAAAATGGTGGTAATATTCTGTTAAACCTAGAAAACTTCTCACTTCTGTTATATTCTTCTGAATTTTCCAATTCACCACTGCAGATACCTTGCTTGGGTCCACTCGAATCCCTTCAGCTGACACAATATGACCCAAAAATCTAACCTCATGAAGCCAGAATTCA
The DNA here is from genome assembly GCF_007990345.1 of Gossypium hirsutum. Lineage (NCBI taxonomy): Eukaryota > Viridiplantae > Streptophyta > Magnoliopsida > Malvales > Malvaceae > Gossypium > Gossypium hirsutum. Next base: position 100,784,503 of record NC_053436.1, on the reverse strand, counting down.
CATTTACTGAACTTTGCATTCAATTGTTTCTCCCTCAAAGTTTGTAACACAATTCTCAAGTGTTATGTATGTCCGGATTCCGCCTTGGAATAGATCAATATATCATCAATAAAAACAACTACAAATACATCCAAATATTGTTGAAAAATCCGATTCATTAAATCCATAAAAATAGTAGAAGCATTGGTCAAAGCAAAAGGCATTACCAAAAACTCATAATGACCATATCGAGTTCTGAAAGCAATCTTCGACACATCACACTCTTTAACTTTCAATTGATAATACCCGGATCAGAGGTCTATCTTCAAAAATACTGCAACACCTTTCAATTGGTCAAATAAATCATCAATACGAGGTAAAGGATATTTATTCTTAATTGTGACCTTGTTCAGCTGTCTGTAATCTATACACAATCTCAAAGAACCGTCTTTCTTTTTCACAAATAAGACAGGTGCACCTCAAAGAGACATACTCATTCTGATAAACCCTGTGTCTAGTAATTCTTATAACTGTGTCTTTAATTCTTTTAACTCGACTGGTGCCATTCTATACGGTGTTACTGATATCAGAGTTGTTCCCGGAATCACATCAATCACAAACTCAACTTTACGATTTGGTGGTAAACTCGACAATTCCTCAGGAAACACATTAATAAACTCATTAACAACTGGTAACTATTCTAACTTCAATTCTGAACCCCAAGTATCAAGAATGTAGGCTAAAAATGCCTCATTACCTTTCTACATTAATCTCTAAGCTGAAAAAGCTGAAATAATTCTAACAATTTCTTTCAAATTTGTAGATTTAATAGTAATCATCTCTCCTATATGACATTTCAAATCAATTTGTTTTTCTCTACAATTTACTATAGCATTATGCTTCGTTAGCTAGTCCATACCTAAAATAACATCAAATTCCCAAAAAGGTAGTAACATCAAATCAACAAGGAATTCACAGTTGATGGGTGTCGAAACCACCAAATATAATTCCTACAAAATAACTCTAATTAGTAGTAAGAGTGGTAGTAGGGTCGAGTCCACAAAGATTGGATGCTATAATCTACTTCCGTGTATAGCTTATGGTCAGATTGTTTGTCGTGTCAAGTGTCATGGTAATAGTCGTGCCCACGACTCCAATCGTACCTGCAAAGATTAGAAATAAAAGTAAGTCGGGGATTTTTAAAATGTTTAGAAACTAGATAACTGAAACAGCATAAATAATTAAATAAATTAGAAAATAAATTCAGAATTTTGCGACAGATAAAATAAGCCTTAACCTTAGCCTTAGACTTGGTAAATTTTGTATCAAGAATCGATCTTTGAAAATTAATATTCTCCTCCAAACGATAAGCTGGTTATAGCAGTTAAGAACGTCCTAACCACCAATTCCTCCTCTCGTAGCTAGTTCCGGTATGACCTACAAACCAACCCTTACCGATTATCTAACCGAGATACACATGTTCCCGATTCAAGATTCCGGCAGCCTTGCATTCTGAAGAATCTAACTCGAATTAATGGCCTCAACTGCGTGGGTAGTTTAAATCTGCTCACCTCTTCCTCTATTTGTTCTCAGAGATCCGAATACAGCACGGCCGACTTGTTTCTCCAACTATTAGCTAACATGATTCCAACCCAATGTGCACTTTTTGACTTGTAATCGAGTTATCTTTAAGGGATGAGTTGTTAATCCCAAACTTAGGAAAATAATAAATACCGATTGGACGGATTTTAGCATGAATTCGTATCTCACAATTTCTGACTGGAAAGAACACCAGCCTAAAGCTAAGATAAAATTTAGTGAAGCATGAATTTATTTATGCTTGAAAGTTATGGAAGATGATGGGATTTGTATGAAAGGTGATGGAAATTGGAAAGGAAAAGCACTTGGAATGCAATTAGCCCAATTTTAGAAAAGAAACAAAACCAAATGAAAAATGGCAGAATGCTTCACGCTAATTTGAAAGAGAAAAAAATGAGAGTACTTCAATTCCAAATAGAAGTAGGAATACAAAATAAGGGATAATTTTCTAAGAACATAAAGCCCCTATTTATATACATGGGGTTTACTAAATTTAGCCTAAACTGATTTTATATAAAATCAAAAATAAAATAAAATAATATTTTTCTATTTTTGGCTTTTACAAAGTCAAAATATTTGATGTGTCCTTGGCTTCCTCCACCTTTTTAATTTGGCCCCATTTCAATGATTGTCTTTCAAATAGGCACTTTTTAGCTTGTTTTTGACTAATTGCATCCCTAGCAAGATTAAATCATAAAAGCACTTAATTAGCAGGGTTCAGTTTAAAAATAAACCAAATTAAACACAAAAAATATGCAAATTAACATGTTTATCGACAGCCTTTTATTTTCAGTGGATAGTTACGACACACCAAATTAACTATTACACTTTGACCTAATGGATTAGTGACTTGAACATCATAATCAGTAGGTTCAACAGGCAATTTTTTTTCCGATGCTAATGCAGTGCAAGCATAAGAATGTGTAGACCCAAGGTCAATCAATGCATGCACAGTAACATAAAAAAGATAGAATGTACCAGCAATTATGTTTGGAGCTATTGCTTCCTCTCTAGCTCAAATAGCATATGTACATATAGGTGCTCTAGCCTCTGACCGGGTAGCCGAATCTCTCATACCCGAACGAGCAGTCCCAGTAGCACCACTTTGGCCTGAACGTTTACTTCTTTAAGAAGTGGCTAATTGCTTTTCTTTTTGTTCTCCTTCCTCTTTAAGCAGTTGATGATAGTCTCGAATAAAATGATCAATGGCCTCGGACTTGTAACAAGCTCATGCCTTACCTCTACATTCACCGAAGTGATTTTTCCCACAATATTTGCATTTAGGCCTGGGAGCATTATGCACACTGCCTAGACTAGCTGCAGATTTAATAGTTATCCCAAAATCTTGTTGAGTCACATTATTCTTATTTGATCATTTCGGTATTGAGGTAGGTCGACTGGTATCATCTCTAAACTTTTTAGCCAAGAATGCTGAAAATGGTTTGGAAGAGCTTCTCTTGTAGGATTCTTTATTCCTTCTTTCCCGTTGCATTTTTCTCTTATACACCTTTTCCATTTTCTGAGCATGATCTGACAGAACAACAAATTCCTAAATTTTCATGCCCGCAATCATCATTCTAATTTCACCATTTAACCCTTCCCCAAATTGAATACACATTTCTTCCTCGGTTGAAACAATTTCCCGAGCATATCTGCTAATGTATGTTAATTCCCTTTCGTACTCGGCTACTGATTAATTACCCTGTCGCAAGTCAAGAAATTCCCTCTTCTTTTTATCCAAATATTTCTTGCCAACATATTTCTTCTTAAATTCACTCAGGAAAAATTCCCAAGTGATTTTCTCTTTTGGCGCTACAGCCACTATAGTCATCCACCAATTATATGCTTCCTCTTTCAGTAAAGAAACAACATATCTCAAATAATCATCTGGGGAACAAGCCATTTTTTCAAAAACTCTTACTGTATTCTGAAGCCAATATTTAGCTTTGACTAGATCATTATCAGACATACCCCGGAATTCTTCAGCCCTAAAATTTCTAATTTTTTCTATAGGACTACGTTTACTGGATTCAATTATTGGAGGAGGTAGAGGTACAGTCGGAGGCACTACACATGGTACAATAGGGGGAGGAGGTTACTGAGCTTGATTTCTTTCTTGCATAAACTCATTAAACCATTGGTTTATAAACCCATAAAACATATTTTTAAGTTCTTGTTCTTGCATTGGAAATATTGAGACACTACTACTTGTCCTGTGCTCAGATGCTTGTACTCTACTATTAGCTTCATCACGTTCAGCATGTTCATATCTATCTGATATCTTTACAATCTATAAGAAAAAAAAGGATTAGATCGGATCATACACATTACACTATCACATATTTATATGGCATGTATTTCTAGACATTTTACACATTACATTCGTTCTAAGAATCAACTAAACCAAAACTCTGATACCAATAAATGTAATACCCCTAACCTATAACTGTTGCCGGAGCAGAGTTATGAAGTATTACTGGACTTTACAGATTAATTACGAACATTTCATAATCTTTAATACATATATCATAACTCATTCATATAACACTCATATGGTCTCTTATATGGGCCATCGAAGCCCAAAATAGGCGTTAGAAGTAAATCGGGACTCGAATGGAGACTTCAAGAATTTTTTGAAAAATATCAAAAAAATTAAAAACAGGGGACACACGCCCGTGTGACCAGACCATGTGACTCACACGGCTAGGAGACACGCTTATGTCTTAGGTTATGTGGGCATTCGATGTGAGACACACAGCTGTGTTCTAGCCTGTGTCCTTACCCGTGTAACTCTCTGACTTGTGTTACACGACCAACCACACACCCGTGTGCTAGGACATGTGCAAAGTCCAGAGGCCACACGGCCAAGCCACACACTTGTGTGCAAGGCCGTGTACAAAAACCTGGACATTCTATTTTGAAACTTCAAACTGCAAAGGGATACAGCTAGACCACATGCCCATATGCCAGACTATGTGTCACACACGGCTGAGACACACGCCCGTGTCTCTACTCGTGTGGACGAAAATAGGCCATTTTAAGGCCACTTTTCTCACCCTTTTTAACATCAACCTGCACACAACAATCTCATATACCAATATATCCCAACCATGTAACCAATGTAAGACAAAACATTTTTTCAACATGACATAGCATCTCAAACATTTTCATTACTTATACTTACCTATTTAACTCATTCCATAGATTTATCAAATTCTATTTCTAACTACTTACATACAAACATTTAAGATTCACAACCATATTTCAATTTATTTCATTGTCAAACCAACTATATACATACCATATAAACCAAAATTTACATTGCAAAAACTACTGGATTAATTTGGATAGTGTTGTTTAATGTGTTGATCCGATCCTCCGACCTCATGCTAATCTACAAAAAACATTAAACAACATAAGTAAGCTTAATAAAGCTTAGTAACTTCATAGGCTTTAAATATAAATCTTACCGAACATACTAAATAATTCATTTAGATTAAGCATTTCACAATATTTCCTGCCAACCACAGCTTCGATTGATGAATTCACATAATTGAGCTCAATATCAATAACTATTTAATTTCTTTCACATTAATCCATGTAGGACTTACCAATCATTGTCAAATTAAAGAACGTCTTACAGATTTGAGTACATCGTTTTCTTGATGCCATAGTCCAATTATGGTCTTACAGAATTGCCATGGTACTGACATGGTCTTACACTCGTAATGCTATAACCCAGTTATGGTCTTATCATCAGGATGCTATAGCCTAGCTATGGTCTTACACGTATACCTATACTGCCATGGTTCAATCATGGTCTTATGTTCAAGGTACTATAACCCAGTTATGGTCTTTTAATTAAAATGCCATAGCTCAGCTATGGTCTTAAATTCAAACATTGCTATGGTCCAGCCATTATCTTATCGTCAATTCATCTTGTGTCACGAGACGATCGTACTCAATTTACGTTCCATTTAATTTGAACTTTCAATTCATTTTTCATATATTTAAAATAATCATAATTCAATAACAAAAATATGAAATAATACATTATATCATTCCTAAATTAACAATTAATCATGAAAGTTCAATCGTATGAACTTACCTAGGGTAGTTTGTAGAAGTTGTAGAAATTTAGGAACTATTCTGTTAATTTCCCTTTTTCATGTTTATCTTCGGGTTCTTGATCATCATCATCAAATTCAAGTCTAGTTCAATTCACAATTTATGCCCTTAAATATTTGAAATTACACATTTACCTTAACTTTTATAATTTTTACAATTTAGTCCCTTATCAATTTTCACACCAATTGAGTTAAATTTTCTAAATTAATAATTTATTCCATTATTCTAAGCTATTTTACAGTCATTGATTCATATAAATCTAACAACAAACCCTAATTCTTTTATTCTTCACAATTTAGTCCTAACAATCAATTTCTATTGAAATTGCTTGATTAAATCATCATATAATAAAATTAAAGCTTCAAATCCATATTAATTCATCATAAATTTCCAGAAATAATCAATGGTAACTTTCAAAATCACTCATGAAATCAAAAACTAATGAAATTGACAATTGGACCTAATTGTAAAAGTCTTAAAACATAAAAATTTCAAATAAAAAGCAAGAATTGAACTCAATTGAAGTAAGAATATGAAAAATCAGCTTCAAAGGATCGTCTATGGTGTTTTTGGATGAAGAAATATGAAGAATTTGCTAGAAACTCTTTTAATTGTTTATTTATTTGTTTATTTTGTAAAATTTACAATTTTGTCCCTAGTTCGCATTATTTCCTTACTAATTTCTATATCCCTGCCATCCAGCCTATATAATTTAGGACCAATTTCTCTTTAAATCCTTCCTATTTATTATTTGAGTTATCTAGTCACTATTTCTTTAATTAATAAGTTTTGGACATTTTTCAAATTTTTCCTTTTTATTTAATTAACTATCAAAACGTTAAAATTTTCTAAAAAAAACTTTAATACTAACCTAATAACACTCCGTAAATATTTATAAAAAATATTTACTGCTCGATTTATGAAATCGAGGTCTCGTTTCCTCGTTTTCAGAAATAATTAATCTAACAAATATTTCTAAAGCACAAATCACTATTTCATAGTTTTTCTAAATTCACGATTGATTCATAAACACTAAATAATAAAATTTTCAAACTCACTTGTCAGATTTTAGTGGTTCGAACCACTATTTCCGACACCATTAAAAATTGGGCTATTACGGGTATGCTGGCTGTAACACCCAACCATGAAATTGGTGGCTGGAAACCAAAAGAGTTTAAATAAACCAAGTATGATAGAGATGTAGACAACTTTTTTGTGGGAAATGAAACAATGCTTCCATACTATTGGCATTGAGGATAATGCCACTAAGGTAAACATTGCCTTTATGTAATTTATCGATGTTGCTATTTTGTGGTGGTATCATAGATGCATAGATGAGAAACATGGTGGCACCATTATTAAGACTTGGATGAAGTTCCAGTTAGAATTTAAGCAACAATTTTACCCAAAGTATGCCGAAGACGAGGCTTATGTCAAGTTGTGATGGCTTGCACAACAAGGCATTGGTTAGGAATATGTGCAAGATTTCAATGAGTTGATGCTCCAATTTTCAAATTTGATTGAGAAATAGGCCTTTTCCTTTTTCATAGATGTATTAAAGCCCTAGGCCAAGCACAAGTTGTAGCAAAGAGGTCTCCAAGAACTTACCAAAGCCATAATAGTACCAAAATCATTAATTGAACTGGATGGGAAATAAGTTAGAGAAGCATGAGTTTTCCAAGCCCAAATCCAAACCAAAGGGGAAAGATGGAGGAGATAAATATAAGCAACCTAAAATTAGAAATGGTAAGCCTCAAATAGTAAAAGCAAAGTCCATAAGCTGTGGAAGAAAAGAAAGATAAGAAGCTAGTAAAGTGCTTTCTTTGCAATGGTCCACATAAGATGAGAGGTTGTCTAAAAAAGGCATGACTTCTAACATCAAAGGGTATGATGATCTAGGAAAAGAGCCCATGAAACTTGGCTTGAACTTAAGTACCGTTAAAGCCACAGAGTGCTGAAAGCAGAAGGGGCTGATGTTCCTAGACTATAGTAGGTAGAAAATTGGGTGCTTTTGTCAACATAAGAACATCTTATTTGCTCATATATGAAAAGACTAATTAGAAACTTAGTATCAGATTTGAGAAGACAATTGAATGGATCAAAACTGCTAATTCAAAAAGAGTTCTTACTGTGGGTGTTGCAAAATAAGTCGAGCTATATTTGGAGGTTGGGTTAGAAAGGAATCTATTGAGGTAATACATGTTGGAAAAAATCCAATTCGTAAACAAATTTCTTGCACAACAAAAAAATAAAATTTTGAAAACTGAGTTGGTTGTGATATTTATAGCAATAAACTTTTTCCTGAAATAGTACCTGTGCTTTGAGTGAGAGGGATCCTAAACCCCCAAAGCCAAGATCGTTCCCACTACCTTGGATGTTGTGACACCGAAGCTTGGGTGTCACGACACCAAAGCCTGATGGGTGAAAAAATGCAAGAGCTATTTTCTGTCCAAATAAACTTAAGTCACTTTTTTATTTAAAGGCATAATTTCAATGTTAGTTTAAATGTTAGTAGACTATAAATACTACTTTATAAGCTTTTGAAAGTTGATTTTGGTGACTTATCATCTTTTTTTTACTTTCCATAGTTTTAGGTTAGGTTTTTTTTTCTCCTTTTTCTTTTCTTTTCATTTTTAGATTAGGTTTTCCCTTTTCTTTTTAGAATAGATTTTTTTTGTTGTTTACTTTCTTATTTTTGTTAAAGACTTTTGTAAATGGAGATGGATCAAACTTTTGGGTGTCATTGGTTCCACATCTAAATGAGCATTTCTTACCTTTACCTTTATGTTGTGCATATAAACTATTTGATGAAATGTCTATTTGGGTGTTAAGCTTTATTTTGTGCTAATATTGCTTATTGGTTAATTAATAAATTGATTATTGGATTAATTTTATGTCTATACTTGATTGTTTGGTTATTCTTTTATATCAAAATGCTTCATATGTTTAGGGCACCAGATTCAACAATACCAATTGATGACTATGACTTTGTTTGTTGGATTAAACTTCCTTAACCTGATCAACGCCCTTCTAGTTCATTTTGCTGATTATCCTAAATATTCACCATCAATTTGTAGTATAGTTTAGTTGTGAGGTGGATTGTAACAGCCTAATTTTCAGTGGTGTCGAAACAGTGATTCGAGATCACTAAATCCAAAAAATGAGTAGGAAATATTATTAATTTAATGGGTATAGGTTAAATGTGAAGTTAGGAAAAATTTTGAAATAGTGAATAGTGTACTAAAAATAAATATTAAAATAATTAGAATAAAAAACAAGGTATCGAGACCTCGAGAATTTTAAATCGAGCCATAAATATTTTTATAAATTTTTATGGAGTGTTAATAAGTTATTATTAAAGTTTTGTCAAGAAATTTTAAAGTTCTGAGAGTTAATTGAACAAAAAGGACTAAATTGTATCAAATGCAAAATTGTGGGAGATGATTAAATAGCTTAAATGATAAAAGAAAGAGGGTTTAAAAGGAAATAGACCCAAGGTCTATTTGGGCTGGACGGCAAGGGCATGAAATCAGCAAGAAAATAAGGAGAATTAAGGGAAAAATTGGAATATTGCAAAATTTACTTAATAAAGCTAGGACTAAAGTGGAATTATCTAGATTTCTCTTTATTTTTCTGCATTCTCATTAGCAAAAAACGCCATGGAAGAGTTCCCTTAAGCTGGTTTTTCATATTTTTACTTCAGGTAAGTTCAATTCTTGATTATTTCTTGAAATTTTTGTGTTTTTGTGACTTTTACAATTAGGTCCACTTGTTGAATTCATTAATTTTTGATTCTATGAAAGAAATTGAAAGTTTCTATGAATATGTGCTGGAAGTATATGATGATTTGGCATGGCATTGGAGCTTTAAATTGTTTATATGATGATTTTATTGAAAGAATTGAATAGAAAGTGAATGTTTGGGACCTAATTGTAAAAGAGTTTGAAGTTAGAGTTTTATGTGGAAATTCTGAATTTCAATAGTTATGAAATAACTTATAATGTCTAGGAAAAGTATTAATTGAGAAAATTATCTTAATTGAGGGGTTAATTGAGCAAGGACTGAATTGTATGAATAGTGAAATTTGGGGCAAAATGGACATCAACATTTTGCACTAAAACTGTTTTGGACAGCAGTTGTAGTCTAACTTTGAAAAATCACTAAAAATTTTATAAATGAGATTATAGGATGAATAAAATTTGAAATTAAAGCTTATTGACTCTAGTTTCTTATAGAAGAAATGATGTAAGCAATGGAATTGTAAATCATGAGATATGATAAATTTTGTGAGACAAGGTTAGAATGATTTTGGTTTCCCCTGTTCTGACTTTGTAAAATCATAAAAAATTGGATAAAAATAATTATGGGCTTAAATTTATATTTTTAGAATCCTGAATGAGTCTATTTTCAAGAGAAACAAATGGGAACATCATTCGAATCCTGTACGAGGAGATAATTAATTTTTAGTGAAGAAGGGTTAGAACTGTTAGATAGCAGAACAGGGGAGATTTCAATGAATAAAATGTATTAATTGGCCAAACCAAAAATTATGAAATTTTTATGGTAAGAAGACATATGAGTCTAGTTTTTGGGAAAATTTATGGATCTTAATTTTGAGTTCTGTAGCTCAAGATAAAAATAATTTAGTGACTATGACACTGATGAATAGCTTGGATATTCACATAAGTAAATAGTGAAAATTATGGATAATGTTACTTACAAGTGTGTTATTTATACTAAGGATGTGGATGGAGAGGAGGAGGAGGAAAAATATACATATATATATGAATGACTTGTGTATAAATTGATCACATGCCTGATTATAATCGATAAGTGTTGAATTAGAAATGATATAATGTTTTATTTAGAATATTTATTATGAAACTATGATTATCGTTATAATGCAAAAATCAAACTTTTAAGTTTATATGGCTAAATTTTAGTGATCATTTGTTAATTTTATGAATTTCATGATGTGTTATTTCATATGTATTGATGATAAAATCGTGAATAATGTAAAAGCATGAAAATTGAATAAATGATCAAATTAAGCATTTCAGTTAAGTGACAAGATGAATTGAAGGAAAAGACCATGGTTAGACCATGACAACAAGTGATAAGTGATAGCTTCAGCTACACTTATCTGATTAAGGATAAGTGAAAGTGATAAGTGATAGCTTCGACTACACTTATCTGATCAAGGACAAATGAAAATGATAAGTGATAGCTTTGGCTACACTTATCTGATCAAGGACAAATGACAAGTAAAAAGTGGTAGCTTCGGCTACCTGATCAGTGAAAAGCGGTAGCTTCGGCTACCTGATCATCGGCTACTTGATCAGTGAAAAATGGTAGCTCCGGCTACCTGATCAGTGAATAGTGGTAGCTTCAGCTACAAGTGACAAGTGATTTCTGTGTAAGACCATATCTGGGATATGGCATCGGTGTGATATGTGTATAAGATGTAAGACCATAGTAGAGCTATCGCATTCTAGTGACAAGACCATAGCTATGCTATGGCATCAGTAATTATCAGTGAAATTCAGTGCATACCGGTGCAGACCAATTCCTTAAAATGTTCACTAATTTGAAGAAGTTTGGTAAGTATTACATGGAATTATGTAACATAAGGAAATACGAGTTGATGAGACATGAGCATAAAACTTGGTTGATGAATGAGTTCATTTGTGATTATATATTTTTACGCCTTGAGTGTATTATCCATATGAATTGGTATTCCAAATGAGTTAATGAGAAAACTTCTAGTATGAAATAATCTGAGTTCAAAATGAAATATCATGAAAACATACTTGAAATACATTGGTATGTCTTGTATATGCTATTTGAATTCATAAATGTGGAAAGTAAATGTATGTGGAAATATGAGATGACGATATCTGTACATGGAATTTATTGATGAATACGTACATCCAAATTTATATGATAGATTTTAGTGAACATTGAAATTGGGCTCAATAAGTGATTTGGCAATTTAAATCGTGATTGGCAGGAAGAGTTAGTGAATTGCATATTTATGAATTGTTACACATATTTGTCTAAAATATGAGGAAGTGATGGTAATTGATACATGGAAATATGAAACTATGATATATATAAAAACATGGAATATGTTTGATAAATGTGTTCATTCATAATTATGGAATTATGTACCTCATGTGTGCTATTTGCATAAAGATGATATTTCAAATACTTTGGTGAATAAAGCTTAAATATGAAATACTATGAAATCGAGACAAGTTGTTATGAAAATGTATTTAAATTATCTGTAAGTGTTTCATGCTTCTCGGTAATGCCTCGTACTCTATTCCAGCGACGGATACGAGTAGGGGGTGTCACATGTAGGAGGTGTCACATGGATGTTGGAACCAAGGTATTATCCGCAATCTAGTTTGCCAAAGGTGTGTGCAAAGATGAAGTTCCCTCTTGGTAACATTGAAGTCTAATGAGCTTCAAAAACCCGTTGATGAGATCCTCGAAAAGGTGGCAAAAGTACCATAGTCTTTTACTGATGAAATGCTTGCCGAGTTGCCCAAAAAATTACCATCCAAGAGGGAGGTCGATCACAAAATTGAGATGGTGGCTAATGTTGAACTGCCAACCAAGGCACTATATCGGATCTCAATAAAATCTTGTTCAAACAAGTAGTAGAACAATAACTTGGAACAAGTGCAAACCAAGGTAATTTTTAGCTTCAAAGTACGTACCACAATTACGCTTGACAAAAGGAAGGGAAAGTTTCTAGCATCCATGAATGGTGGGAAGAGTAGAAGCAATAAGAAAGGTAGGGGAGAGAGTCGAGTCACAAAATTCCTAAAATTCTTGAAGTGCCTTAAACACGCCATATTGGGATCACCATTAATATCTTCAAACAAGAGGCAAATTCAAGCTCACCATAAGTTTTAGAGGTAAAAGCAATAAAACATTTAGTCTCTGTTTGTTTCATTGAAAATGGTTTCTGGAAAATAATTTCTAGAAATGATATACTTTTCTAGCAAAACTAATATTTTCTGGTGTTTGGATGAACCTATGTAAAATATTTTCTGTTGTTTAGCATATTTCTTAAAAATATTTCATAAAAGTTGTTTCTAATAAAACAAATATATATTTGATATTTTCTTATCTTTTCATTATTTAATTAAGATTTTCTTATCTTTCCATAAAAGTTATTTGGTAGAAGTTGTTTATAATAGAAGTTTTTTTATAATCAAACAAATATATAAATATACACAAGCTCCCAAACGCAAACCACTAGACCATTTACAACAAAAAAACCACGAGATAAACAATGGCTGATATCACCACCAAGCCATTAACATCCTCTCTCGATCCACTTCCACGGGAACATCTACAAATCTATTAACCTCCCGTGGTACGTGACAAAACTGCACATTACCATTACAACATCAGTGAATGCTATGCATTAATTTAAGGTCACTTTGGTGATTTTATCATTAAAGTAATCTTAAAAATGATACCGAACACTACTTTTATAGAGTTGTTGAAATAACTAAATAAATTACTCTCTTCCTTACCCTGAATTGGATGGTGTTGAAGTTGGCATGCATGCAGCATATGAACAGCCAAGGAGCAGTCCATGCAGTCCAAATTATGTGGATGAAGTATGAAGATCAAGCTGCTGTAATATTTCCAGATGAAGTACATGCAACTACTGAAGTTGATGCTACTGTTCTATTTCGGTTTCATTTTGTTACTTTAAGTAATATTTTTTAACTTAGTTTAATTAGAACCAAGAAGGTAATGTATTTAATGCATTCGGAGCTGATAAGATTGATAGATTAGCTTACCTAATTATGCAATTTGTGATTTGCAAGTTGCAATGTGCAAGCAGTACAAGTTACAATTAAGTCTAAAAATAGTAAATATGTTAAAGCTGACCAGCTTGTGACTGGTATGTGTATAGGCATTGTGCCATCTTTTATTAATTAATGAATTTCAACAGAAATTATTCAAAAAAAATACTCTCTCAATTTTTGCTTTCATAGTTCAAGCCAGATTCTGTTTGTTTGCTCAAAAAACCTCCAGACTTGAATTTCAAAGTTTTTGTCATTCTTTATCCAGATTTATTACGTTGTTACTCAAGTTCTTGACTGAGCCTCATACTTCTTCTAGATAAATTGTTTCAAAACCCTAGCAGATGGCCTTTCAACATGTCCAATTCCTTCTCAAATCTTTCCATGGCCGGAGCTGGCAAACAAATAGGTACTGAAGTTCCAACTTCTCCTTTCGTGCTTTTGGTTGATACGAAAAAGCTTATCACCCCAACAGCTTTTGCTGCCCCTGCAAACACTGCCTTACCCCATCCAAAATCGATGTCTTCAAATCCTATTTTTGTTAAATCAGATACAACGAAAGATCCAACAATTTTTGTGAAATTAAGTTGTTTAGCCCTAAGCACCATTAAAGCTGCCACTGATTTGGCATATTCCTTTGTCATGCTTGCTTTGGCTTGCTTCACTAGTTCCACTGTATACCCTAATAGATTATGGAAAAGATTTCTAACTGTTGTTATTGCTGCTGGAAAGACAATGACATTCCCATAATATCCCAATGGCAATGAAGGATTGAATTTGGAACGTAAGTTTCCGGTGCATAGCATGCGTACCTTTTCATTGGGGTTAAGGTTTAAAGCAATGGTTCGACAACGCCATAAGCAAGCTGTTAGGAGTTCGAACTTGGTGGTGCAATGGCAAAGGTGGAGTGGGAGGAGACTACGAAAAGTTGAAACTTCAACAGGGCCAAAGAAAAAAGAACGTTGAACCAAGTTATCCAATGGCCAAGAGATGGCGGTAGGTTCTACTTCATCATACTCATGGTGATAGAATATGACTCGAGGTGGATCTCCAGCATCTAAGAGATGTCTTTCCCAAATGGGTGAAATGAAGCATGAAGTTGCACCTCGTGCCATTTCGCTTATGGTAGACATGAATTGTTTTAGGCCTATGCCATCACATATTACATGGTTAAAGCGGATAGCAAAAATGAAACTATCGCATTTTAGTCGCGTTACTTGTTAAAAAGTAAATTAATAAACTAAATAAATTAATATTTTAAAGATTAAATCATGTTGAGTAACTTGTGAAGAAAGAAAAATGAATGTGATGAATACTTAGATGGTTTTTAGATGCAATTTTGGATGGTACCATAAGAAATAACTACTCAAACATATACCCCTATACCTCATTTAATCAAGATTTTTTTTAGGTATTATAGACTTTGATACTTTTAGAACAAGCAAAAGCTAATTGAATCTTTTTAAAAAGATGAAAAATGAACAGGCTAAGATAAAAAAAACAACAATGTAGATGGATAAAGGTTTATAGATTCTTTTAGTTTTTAATATAAGAATTATTTAGCCTAAAATGCCTTGTTTTGATAAATAAGTTTAAGATGTAAAAGTTATTTTAAACTACTAAAAAGTTGAAATTTGTCATAAAAAATAAGTATTCTCACCATCAAGTACAAGAATCAAATTACTCCACTCTCCACTTTTATGGGTATATTTGATTTTTTTTTCTTGGTGATAAAGGGTATATTGGATTTAAAATCGTGAAAATGTGAGTATTTCCAACTAATTTTGCTTTGATTAGTTATTAGTATAATAATTTTTTAATATATATTACAATAATTAAATATAAAATAAAAAATAGTTAGTGGGTTATTCATTACCTGAATTAACAATAGTGGGCAATTAAGCATCCGTTCGGAGTCAGGAACATCGTAAAGGAGCTCATCAAAGCAAGGGAATGGTGGGTGAAGTGCATTGCCAAATTGTTCAAGAGTAACATCGGCATCGGCTTTTATAAACATCACACCCTCACCGGTGCAATCCACTATGAGCTTACCATTAGGCCCTTCCCTTAATCTACCTGCAAATGGATAATAAAACACTAAGGCATTTGCAAGTGCCTCCCTAATAACCTCGGCTGGATCTTTTCCTTGCATGGAGGGATTGTACTCATAAAATTGGATAAATGGAACTTGGAAGCGAAGAGCCGCTTGATCATCAATGTCAGATAGAAGTTTATGTTCATGTGGTGTGGGCTTGGTTGGAGCCACAAGTTCGGGTTTGCATCGTTGGACAGAGAATACAAGAGGAATGCTAGAAGCTATTGCCATGGCACCTAGAAATCTATGGACATACCAAGTATTTGTGGTTCTGTGAAAATGATTTTATAGTAGGAAACGAATCCAGAAGGATCGGCTTAATTGTCATGTTTAGTTGTCAAATTTAAGGTTTAGGGATAGAAGTCAAATTTAGATTTGTCATGTTACGCAATGAATGAAGAAAAAGAAATTGCAGGAAAAAACAAAAAAATATTACTAACAATTTATTTATTACCTGCATCGGCTTAATTGATTGATGCATATATGAACCATTTTATGCTTTATTTGGAGATAAGTATGTAAGATCTCAACGATATAAAGAAATAATGGTTAAGGTAATTTGTTCATACTCCAATATCAAGGTTTAGGTTTGTTGATGTATTTATACAAAAAAAAATAATAATTTGAGATATGACATTAAAACAACATAAAAAAAAATTTACCCTCACAAAATTTAAAAATAACTTATATGATTGAATTTAGTAAAATGTATATAAAATAAATTATTCATACATCAAGATTATATAAAATTATAAGTATTTTTTTTAAGAGAACAAGTTTAAACAATACAAGTAAATTTAATCATTAAAAAGTAAACATCAAACATAATCTAGACAAGAATAACTCTAAACAAGACTCATATGTGATGGAGTTTAAGGTGAGTTAAATTTGGACAAAGCTTACTCCTGATTTAGGGTGAGATTTGGAGACGAGCGCTAAAGACTCTAAAGTTTCAATCTTATCAAATTTTTTTGGAGACAATGATAATTTAGACTCAATTTATTTTAAATAAAATGAATACCCAATTAATAGGTCACAACTTAAAATTATCTTTAACCTTATCATTCTAACCAAAACGTATTTGACAAAAATATATTACTTTTTTTAAGAAAAAAACTGTCACGACTATAGCATAAACACAAGCATGAAATGAATATTTTTTTTCTCTCTCCTTACTTTCCTCTATATTTATTTTTATTTTTCTTTCTTTATAAAAATAAAAATAAATTAAATTAAAGGAAATATACAATGCCCTTATCAGCTACTTAAATCTTCTTAATCCCAAAGATGCCTTGTCGCAAAGTAAGATACTCTAAAATTGAAATAAAATCATCTAATATATATAGGTATAAATTTTGTGAAGGAGATGCTTGACACTAAGGACCATTTGGATCCCCATCATTGGATGCCATTTTATGACCCCAAAATCAGGTTTCAGTATGATAATGTGGACTCAATCAAGTAAATGGATGCCATTTTATGAAAATGAAGTGAGTGCATGACTTTTGAATTATAGTTGCACTTTATGAAAATGAAGTGCGAATGCATGACTTTTGAATTATAGTTGATTATAGGGTTTAGCGTTGGATTGAATTGAATTAAATAAAAAAAATTTGAGTTAATGAGTTGACGAATTATATTTTATCATTTTAACTCAATTTGAAAATTTCTCGAATCGAGTTGAGTGAGATGGAATTCGAATCGAATCAAATCAAATATATTTGTTCGAGCTAAATTAAAAAAAATTAGGTCCTTGTAATCACTGTCACCCACCATAATCAAATTTGTTATTAACTGTCATCTCCTTATAATTTATTTATTAATATTTTATATACGGGTTAACTTTTTACTTGCTTAGTTGCTTCAATTATCTTCTGATTCTTGTCACTAAATATTTTGAAATAAAAAAATATATTACTGTAAAAAAAGTGATTTTTTAATTAAAATTAACTTAAAGATAAAATGTGAAATTGATATCAACATAAAATTTTAACACGAATATTTTATGGCATCATCAATAATTCAATTTTAGCAAAAATTTATAAAAATTCAATATGATAAAACAATTCGATAATATAAATAATACAAAATGTGAAATTTAATTTAATAATATAAATAGTAGATATAAATAATTTTATTATTATTATTTAGGTTTAGGAATTTTTTTGGATTATTTTAATTTTTTATTTGAGGGTAAATGATGAGAATTAAAAGTTTAGGGAGGACGTAAGAAATTTTGAAAGTTTAGAGAGTAATTTTTTTGGGGGGAATAAATGGGAGGAGTAAAATTTTGGGGGGAAATATTCAAAAAGGGGGGGGGGGTGGGATGGGGTGGGGAATGAGTTTGGGGTAAAAGGGGATAGGATGGGAGGGGAGCAAAAGTTATGGGGGGAAAATAGGAGGGAGTAAAAGTTTTAGAGGAAAATGAAGAGGTTTAGGAGTTTAGGGTAATAATATAAATTATTATAGCTTAATATTCTGTTTATTCGAATTGTTCGAGTTATTCGAATTCGAAAACTAAGCTCGATTCAAACTTAAAATTCGAAAAAAATTCGAGTTGACTTGAATAACTCAATTCGTTTAACTCGAATTTAATTTTTTTTAAATTTTTTCAAATCAAATCGACTTTTACTCACAATTAATTGATTATCTTATTAATAAGAAAAAGAAAACATTGAAAATCCAAAAATAAAATTGTCTACCTTACAAAATGATTTTATCAATAATGCAAAAAAATATATATTATTTTTATTAACGATAACCTCCACCATGATAACACATGGCACCACCATAGTCATAGGGATGCACAAACAGCCAACAACTGACAAATGTGAGAACACCACAAATCAAATACCTGTCCACTATAATACCACCAGAAGAAACTTCTGATTTCAGACTAAAACTCCTCATGGCCAAGTATCTGTCCAACATCCGTCTAAAAAAAATATTGGACAAAAATACAAAGGGTTCTTAGTCAAATTAAAAGTCTTTTTCTTAGATAATTAGGTAAAATTTCTTTTGGCCAGGGCTATTATTATATTGTAAAAATATTATATTAATTAAATATATTAAATAATAAGTATTTATTAAATCACTAATTTAATAACAATTAAATTCATTACCCAAAATCTAAAAAAAAATTACTTAACTAAATAATCAAACACAAATATAAAATTTTAAAAATTATATTTAATACAATAAAATATTTATTATATTTATTTGTGTTTTTAATATAAATACTTTTTAATGTGTTAGAAAACTTTTATTTTACTATTTTTAATGCATTTAGTAAATTATACTTTTTTTTAAATTATTTCTAGATAAAAATTAATCTAAAAAGAACCAAATATGGGAAAATTAGGTCGAGCCCAAGTTTATCTTACTTAAATTGTGTCGAGCTTATGAAAAAGTAAACCCTTTTTCGAGTTGAACCAACCCAAACTTGAAAATTTTATCTAAATACCTTACATGGACCTATCCCTGCTCCAAGTCTTAAGCACCTCTAGTCTAGACCAACTAAATCAAAACCTTCTAAGACAGTCAGATGCAAAAAGTAAGATATGAATTCCCCACCACAAGTCCTTCATCACCTACATCTTACTGTCATACAAAAAAAATTGCCCTATTTATGAAAAGAAATAAGCAATAATATGGTGTTCTAATTTCTAACATATTGTATCAATATCTTGATTATTGGTATCATTGATGCTAAGATAACGTTGTGGTGATTCATGATGGTTCACATGAAGAACGAAGATCAATACATAAGTTAAGGTGAATAGAATATAGGTGTTAGAAGAATATTAGAGAGAGGACGATAGTAGGGAAGAGTTAAAGGTTTAGTTAGCCTCTTTTCTTGAGATCTAAAGGCCTTTAAAGAGGTCATTCCTAATAGTTCTCGAGTGCCACGTCTCTTACTCATATGTTTCCATAGCCATGCTATGATCTTACACATGTAATCCCATGTTTATTGTCCTGACGGACTTAATATGTTACCATAACCGAGCTATGGTCTTACACATTAAACCTCTTCCGTGGTGTAATCCCGAAAAACCTATAAACCGCCATCGCGGTGTCACTCCATAGAGTCAATAGACCGTCGTCACATTGTCACTTTAGCAAGCCAATTGATATCATTTCGCGATGCCTCCCAATCTCCTTTAAATCCCCATTTTAGTCCATCCATTCCTCCTCTTCACTAAGTATTCCTATCTTTAACTACCCGGTCACGGTACTTCCCTCCGTACCCTACATATCATATACATAACAAGCATGTCACATCTACAATTGTATTTATATCATTAGCATGTAGTATGCCACCCATTAATATTTCAATTAATAACTAAATAAGCATCTAGTATGTGTCCATTCAAGCATACTCAATTACCAAGTTCATACACAACTACTGGTTCAGACAACACAAAATAAACATAGATACATATCAATCAGTAGTTCAATATCATTGAACACCCGGAGATGGAGCATAAAAACTCACATTGCTTCCTCAATCCTAGTAAGCTTAGCTTGTCCAACCGCTAGAGCCTTTTTTATCCTAGCAGCTAAGCATGACAACCATTAATTAATTAATCCAAAGGTATTCAACCCTAAACCCAAAACCTAGTTTACAGAAACTTTTTAAGAGTTCAAGCACTCTTTCCTCAAAATCTCGAGCACAATAAGGTTAAAAGCTTACAAGTTTCTCAATTTATCTACTTCCAAATCTACTTCTCACGACATCAAATCCATGTAGAGCTCTCCTAAGTCATCCTCTCATTCGAAATAGCTGAAGAAGACAATACAAAATTGGGGAGGATTTCCTTTTCAAGAATGTTCACTTTTCACCTATATATACAACTCTCATACACAGTCTCATAATCTCTTCTAGCTAATCACCTATAATTATTATGTCTCCCACTTTTGGCACCAACTGGTTCCATCCTAACCAAACCAGAATTGAAATTTAATTATTTGCCCAGTAGATACCAAAATTTCCAAAATTTCCCGGTAGTGTCCGCCAACTCTTTACTTTGTTCAATTAATACCTAAAACTCTTTTAAATCTGAGTCCTTAAGGAAATTTGGGCGTGACAGTTTTGGAACCCCATTTTTCGGTAATCAAGTCAGTAAATATTATTATTTAATATTTAAGAGTCTATTTTAGTATTATATTGAATTTTGGTACTATAATTTATTTAAATAAATATTTAATTAAGGTATAAGGACTAAATCATAAAATTTAATCTCTATAGTTTTTTAAGTTGTCAAGAGACCAATTAAGCAATTAGACAGATGCTTAGTTATGTTTGGAGGATGATAATGTTTTTATGCATATTAAAAGAGTTAAACCTGATTAATAATTGATTAATTAAGGTTTAAACCAAAAGATCTTAATATTTACAATTTTACCAAGCTATATAAGTTAATTTATGAGAAAAAATCATCATCTTCCATCCATTTTCATCTCCATTGTTGTCCAAAGGAGAAAAGAAGGGTTTTTTTATTTTTTTATTTTCAAGTTTTATTCTTCAAATTGGTAAGTGATTTCAAGTCCATTTCTTGTAATTTTTATGTTTTTGATATCACGGGAGCTTAATTTAGCTAGCCTAGGAACTATTTTGTAAAACTGTTAAAGTTCATAAAAGTTTTCATTGTTGAATCTTGAAGCTTTTGGTACTAAATTGAGAAATTTTGAGCTTAGATATGAAAAAAGACTAATTTGTAAAGTAAAAGTTGTTAATTTTGCACATAAGGACTAAAGTGTAAATATTTTGAAATTGAGATTAAATTTCTATAATTTTAGATATTATAGGGCTGTAGAAGGATGAAATTGAGATTGGTTTCGAAATCAAAGGTCAAATTTGAAAGATATGTGAAATTCAATTTTAAGAACTAAATTGAATAAAATACAAAACTTAAAGGAATGTAACACCCCGAACCCGGCCTAGACGTTGCAACTGAATCTGGCGATGTCACATGGAATGGACTTCAAAAATGAGTTTTTTGAATTAAAATCGTTCCAGTTAGTTAGCTTTTATCTTAGTTTAGAGTAAAATGCATGTTCCTTGTTATGTCTAAAAATCGTATCTTTTTAGCGGAAGCTTTAGAAACATTTATTTTTGGAAAACCGTTTGTATTGAAAGAAACATTCATTTTAAGTAAAATCAAATTTTGTCCAACTAGTCGTACTAAAACCGTAAAGCAGTTAAAGATCCAAATTTCAAAACCAAACAGTCCAAAGTCCCAAAAATTACACAACCAATATCCAAAATAAGGTATTTTCCAAAAACTGAATCAAGCAGTACGAAGCAGTGGTGGTCACCGTCGAGTCCTCCGTTGCACTGATCCGTCCAAGATTGGAGATTACCTATATAGATTAATAGAAAAAAGGGTGAGTTTTTCATAAACCAAGTGTGTAATCCCCACAGAAAACATACATTCAGATATACATCAGAATACAGTTAAGTACAGTCTGGGCCTGAGCCCATTTTAGGTTCAGCTTGGGCTTTAGCCTAATTAGATACAGTTTCAGATACAAATTAGGGCCTTGGCCCAGCTCAAATACAGTATGCAGTAATAGTTATAAGAATCCTACCCATCAGCCTCTACACACCATCTCCCCCTACACACCGTGTTGGGTTAAAAACACTCACCCATCCCTACACACCATACTGTACCGAAATGCGGCACATATCAGAATATTGCAGCTGAGCTGCCAGATAACAGGCTTAAGAACCTTTCAGAACACTTCCTCCAAATATCATTCGTCCACCTCGATGCAATGCAACATACAATAAATGTCATGCTATTATGCAACTAATAGCCCATACATGCAAATCATTACTCATACTCATTACAGAAACCGGACAAATAACCCTACCATAGGTCCACAGTCGACTTGGGCGACCTGTGCAACCTTAGAGAACTTTTCAGAAAAATGGGCTCACACGCTTATTTGGCCTGCCCGTGTGGCCCACACGGCCCAGACTGGCCTTGGCCTTGTGGATCACACGGCCTGGCCGAAAATCTCACATGCCCGTGTAGTTTACCCATGTGGGCTCACACGTCTGTGTGGCCCACACGGCCCAAATCAGTCCAGCCCGTGTGTCGTACACAGCCTACCTAGCCATCACACGACCGTCTCTAGTGTGCACGGCCTAACCTCATCGATCACACACCCGTGTTATGGCACACAGCCTACCACATGGCCATGTAGTGTCGACAGTATGGTTTTCGACTTTCGCTAAAACCTCATTTTTTTTGCGTTTTTGAGTACACACCTGGATGCTTTATTAAAAATACATTTATGTCATTATTAAGCTAACATAACAATTTATTGAAACAATCAAACTTTATTTATATTGAAGTTTAGCATACTTAACAAAATTTCAAATTATTGAACAAAATATATCCTAATCATAACTAAAAGAAAAATTTATTCTAAGTGGACATAATTTCAATTTTTCGGTCCCCTCACTTAAAATGAAAAATGTCCTCATTGTTAAAAGTGAATAGATACTATACACCAGGTAGGATTCTAGAAAATAGGAGGTGAGTCAATTTGACTGCTTAAGTACCAAGCTCTCTCTAAATCCAATCCTAAACATGTATATATCTATTGCCACACTTTATACTTTGCGACTTGTTCATTTTTATTAATGATTTCCACCTCTTGTTTTATTATGCGAAAAAGAAAATCTTAATAAAACCTAATCCTAAAAAATTAAATAACCTAGGAAAGAAAATGAAATAAATAAAGATCCCCCCTTTTTATTTATTTGTAGATCCCTCAGAATCTGACACATCTTTTTCCTTCCTCGTCATTGGAGTCCATGGTTCGAGTATAAAGTCTAGAAATTCAGGCACAAAAACAAACGGGTTATGAAATATATATTTTAAATGCATCTCTAATTGAGCCATCCCGTATTTTTTAGTATCTCTAGTAATCTTGTTGCTGCAACTACATGTGTTGCAGTATAGCCACTATACCAAACTGATCACTTCATGGAATGGTGCTAGATAAAGGGACTTTTGGAGTCGAACTTAAGAACTTTGTTAAGGGTGGTTTCAGTTTTGGGCAGGTGGATGAGTAGCTGAGGGTAAGGTTTAAAGTTGAAGAGGGTGGGGGTTTTAATGATAGTTTAGGTGTGGTAGTTGGTGACTTCGAATGATAGTGTTTAGGGTGGTGATTTAGAAAGTTAAAGGCTGCAACATTAAGGGGTTAAGTGAGATGCACTTTTGGGTTACTTGGACGTGGTGGTGGAGCAAGGTAAGGGCTATAGGTTTGTACGAAAAAAGGTTGGATATTTCCCTTCTTAGTAGTGTCTTAAGCCTAATGGCAGCTCCTTTTTGGATCCTAAGAATTGTACAACAAATAAGCTAAAAAAAAACTCAAAGAAATTAGTTCTTGGGTTAAAAGTTGACCCTTTATTTAACAAAACAAATACTTAAATTCTTTAGGCTACTTAGAAAAATATGTTTTTGAAAAATTACATTAAATTATACTCTTAGGAAATACTCCTAGGAAAGATTGGAGTGGTCACGGATGGTCCTGCTTAAGTCCCAATATCCTAGATAGAGTTTTAATTAATGTAATGAACCAAATAAAATTTTATCTAAGTTTACCATTTTATTCAAATTAGAGGAAAAAAACTAAAAATATAAAATAGCGATAGAGAAAGTGAAGAGAACTCCCTCTATTTTATTCAGGATTGTCTTTGACCATGTTGGTGTCAAATGGCCATTTGTCATACCAACCACAACCATCTAGGAAGTAATCATATTCTTTACTATCAAATCTGTCCAACATCTTATTAGGGAAAGAAAACCTGGAATGATCTTTCCTGGTGGCCATGTTTAACTTCTTGTAATTCGTACAAATTCTTTTTTGACTCGAACGTCTGTAATAATCTATCCGATACCCTTTTTGTGCTTTTCCAAAACAACAAATAACTCTTCTTCTTCATTCTTGGTGAACTCAACAGAAATCATGATAAGTAAAAATGAAGATAAACCCATATAATCTTATTTCAAATGAAAAGGCAAAGTATTCAATCCTAATTTGACTGGTTCTTCAATCAACACTTTTGATTGTGTGTACTCCTGAGATAATAACTCTAATGATTCTAGTGGAACTTTCTGAGTGAATCCCTTTGTTTTAGCTTCTAACAAAAACAAACATTCCTCGTCTTCATTATCACTTGGTGAATCCGCTAGTAGAACATATTCTAATGGATCATCTAAATAATTGAGATCTAATTCTGTAGAAGCCAGCGATTCCATCTTCGAAATAGCAAAGTAGTCTTTAACTATATCTGAGGATTTAGCAGCATCAAAGTCATTAAAAGTCACCTCGTTATCAAAGATTTCTTTCAATTGAGTATCATTTTGCTGCTTCTAGAATCATTGAGGATATGGCAGTGGTGGAATCTTAGCTTTAACTGGACAACTCTTTTGTGGAAATTTTTTTGTATCTGACAAGAGTGTTAGGTAATCAGAACTAAATGGTTTAGAGTTTACCTCATCAAGGATCACTGTATCTAACTTTTGTGGAACAGGAGTTTCAACACTTGGTTGAACTTCTTCCTTGTCTTGAGCTACAACAGGCTCATCTTGAACCTCAACCATCTTGGGCTCTAATGTTTTTCCACTTGGCAAAAAGACTACTTTGCAATGTTTTTTGCCCAAAATTCTTGGATTTCCTGGGTTGTTTGGCCAAATACCTTGAGGTTTATTCCAAAGTTCATTGGTTAGCTGACCTATTTCATTCTTCAGATTTCTTAAAGTGGTATCATTCTTCGCTATGTATACCTTCAACAAATTCTCAAGATCACTTGAAGATTCAGTTGGTGGGGTTTGTTGCACTTGTTGAGAATATCCCACCAGATAATTTGGTCGAAATGGCATAACAAAGTTGCTATGGTCTGCCCATTGATTACTTCATGCAGAAATTGAATGATTCTGCAATGAAGAGTTGTAAAAATTTGATTACGGACCATTTCAATTCTGATAGCCCATATAATAATTTGACTCTTGATTTGATGGGAAATTTTCAAAGAAATGGCCATCTCTACAATATTCACAAGAAATATTCTCGAACTGGTTCGGCTACTGATCTAACACCATTGAAACCATTAACAATTATGTTCTTAAGCATAGAAGACATAGAGGATACCTGGGCTACCAAAGAAGCAAGTGTGTCCGCTTCATGTTGTAACGCCCCAAAATTCCTCTTTCTACTTTTGTGAAAATGTGTCACAATAGTGTATCTGCTTTAGTGGTTAAGTGTTCTAGGTGCGTGTGTGAGGTCCCAAGTCCAAGCCCTAGCTTTGGCAAATTTTGTTATTTTTGGAATTAAGCCCTACCTCTGCTTAGTGGGCTTATATTAAATTATTTGTAAAACCATATCAGAATAAGCCTGCTGCTTTAAGCAGTAAGGGTGTTGGAGTGTTAGAGGTGCTATGTTCGAATCTCAACGGGAGTATGGGTATTAATTTTTGCTCTGTTATCTGGAAGAGTTTCGGGGGAGTTTGGTTTTTGAAAGTGGGGATTAGTGGGAGAAAAATAGGGGATTTGAGAGTTAGTCTGGTAAAATTTTTTTTTTCAAAATTAAATTTCTTCTCTTTTCTGAAATTTTCCCCTCTTTCCCAAAAATAGTTGACGTTAGTTCTTCTTCTTCCTTTTTCCCAAATTTCATTCTATTTCCAATTCTGCCAATTTTGCTATGAAATTTCTTCATTTTTGAGTTTTCTATTATTATTCGTTCGAATGGTAAATGAAGTTTTTAAGTATTTTGTAACTTCAATTTCCCCATCAGGGCTTAGGTATATCTTGTTTGACGGCATCATGAGTAATTATGGATTGACTTCTATCAATTTTGTGTAGGAGAAGGCGGTAGTGAAGGAGAGCCACTCTGACGGTTTGGATTGTGCCAATATTTTCTTTTCGTCGACGATGAGTCTTGTGTGTTATTTCAGGTTTAAGAGTTGAATCACTAAACGTCTTCTAAGTGGTCTATGGATTACTATTTTTAGGTTTTGGCGTACTTGGAGTTGTTGTTGCATCGAAACAGTACCAGGTGTGTTTACCCGAAATGCAGAAAAATAGGATTCTATGAAAGCAAAAAAAACCCACTGTCGACGCCAGACGGGCGTGTGGTCGCCCATGTGGTAGGCTGTATAGGACAACACTACCGTGTGGTCGACAAAGACATGGTCGTGCACAGCACACAGCTGTGTGGTGGCTACAGTATGGCCATGTGGGCCACATGGGTTGAACCGAACTGAGTGTGCAGGCCATACGGGTAGGCTGCAGTATGATCATGTGGTCCATACAAGCGTGTGGGTTTTTGGGCCAAGCCGTGTGATCCATACAGGTAAGGCCAACCTGGGCGTGTGGTCCACACGGGCATATGGGCCAATCATACTAAAATATTTCGTAGGGTCGCACAGGTGATTCTAATCGACTATGGGCCTATCATAGGGTCAGTGAATGCTATCTAACCCTAAAACCAAGCGATGTGTTAGACTATAATATCATTATGAGCATGCCTATGATTGTATATATGTTATCTATCTATATAAGCATGATTAAGCATGATTTGTCTGATGATTTTGTATGTATGATCTGATACTGTGATTGGGGTAGGATGATATATTTATGATGAAGGAAGTGTTCTGAAAGGCAGTTTATACCTAATATCTGGCAGCTCGGTTTCATTATATCTGATATGTGCCATTTCGGTATAGTGTGGTGTGTAGGGCTGGATGGGTGTTTTAAACACCACATGGTGTGTAGGGATGGTCGAAGATGGTGTGTAGAGGCTGAGAATAGGATTTTGTTGTCTAATTGCATATCTGTAACTGCATCTGTATCTAAAATGGGCTTTGGCCCGAATCTGTATTTGTATCTGACATTGGCTTAGGTCGGTTGTGAATCTGTTTGATTTGTAATATTCTGTATGTTTACATGCTTAATTCTACTAGGTTACACATTGAGTTTACGTAAACTCATCCCTTCTCTGTTTGTCTGTTCAGGTAACCTACAGACTTAGGCGGACAGGTGCAGTAAGGGACTCAGCGGTGGCCACTTATCGTGAACTTTATTTATGTTTGAGTATTTTGGCTATTTAAAGTTTGTGATTTACTTGAGATTTGTAATTTCTGAGGACTCTCTGAACTATTTCAATTTTTAATTGGTTAGTTCTAGACGATTCAACGTTTTAATTGTTTGGTTAAAATCGTTTCTTTTTTTAAAAAAACGATGGTATTTAAGCTAACGAACTGTTTTCTTAAAAACAACGAGTTTCCTAAAGCTTCCGTTAAAATGACATGTTTTAAGAGAAGTTGATCAATTGAAGATATGTTTTGAATTCAAAGAAAGCAATTGAAGGTTTTAAAAAGTTTAAGGCTTAATCGGGTTAGCACTGTTTTCAAAATCCCTTCTATGTGACATCGCCAGATTCGGCCATAACGTCTAGGCCGAGTTTGGAGTGTTACATTTAGTGGTATCAAAGCCAGATTGCAAAACTCAACTGTGAATTTTGGGTTCCAAAATATGTTTTAAAGAATTGGTTTGCAAAATGGTTTAAAAAATAGTTGGTTTAAGTATGTGGTACACCGAGTCTCCGACGCCGATCCTGTGAGTATTTCTGTACTTGGTTAAACTATTCTACAACACTGTAGATAGTACTTATTGAGACGGTACAAAGATAGTTAGGAAACTAAAACTTCTAAAAATAGCTCTTAAACTTCTGATAAACTTTGCATAAAATATCTGTTAATAAATATTGAACTGATGCATAAAAATCTTAATGTAGATAAAACCGAATTAGACAATGAGCATATGAGGTATCCGAGGACGTGGTACTCGAGGCTGAGGTAGAGGTCGTAGAAGGGCTCAAGCTGAGTTCTCATCTCAGGGCAGCATGCCGAATCTGGACACTAGTAAGACACCTGTGCCACTTGCTACTAAGATTGGGTCTCAGAGTTATTCGGCTGGGGACGACGCACTATCCCAAGCCATGCTGAGGATATTAGAGAGGGTCGTTGGGCCCAATTCTGGATTTGGGGGCCAAGGGTTGGTAACTGAGCGACTCTGGTCTACTGAAGTTGAGTTATTTAGGGGTGTCACAGGATTTTCCCCTAATGTGGCCGAGTATTGGCTGGAGGCCACGGAGAGAATTATGGATGACCTAGACTGTAACCCCGAGTAGAAATTAAAGGGTACAGTTTTCTTGCTTTGGGGTGGTAATTCAGCAACCACCTAGAGGTCGTGGTCAAACTAGGGGTGGTAATGGTATGGGCAATGGACAGAGAGCATTGGGCAGAGGTATTGGTCAGACTGAAGCGAGAAAGCCTTTTTTCATTTATTTTGTACGTTGCTGAGAGGGCAGAGATGCTCCTAACTTCATCACCGGTACGTTTTTTTTATGTACATTATTTGGCTTTGATAGACATAGGGTCTACTCACTCATACGTAGCTCGCACTGTATCTGAAACTTTGGAGATTTCTGTGGAGAGCACTATTAGTGAGGTCACCGCACTGAGTCCGTTGGAGTAGTTTGTTCGGGTGGGTAAACTTTATAGGGATGTACCCTTAGTGGTGCAAGAACGATTTTCCTAGAGGATCTGATGGAGCTTCCGTTTGGGGAGTTTGATATAATTCTGGGAATGGACTAGTTGGTCAAGCATCGAGTTAGTCTAGATTGTGCGACTAAGAGGGTCATTGTGAGAACAGAGAAAGATAAAGAGGTGGTTGTGATCGGAGAGCATCGAGATTATTTTTCTAACATGATCTCCGTGCTAGTGGCAGAGAAACTGATCTGAAAAATGTGTGAGGCGTACTTGGCCTATATAGGTGTTTTTGGTTCTTGGGACTCTTATATTGGGAATATTAGAACTATGAGGGATTTTCTGAATGTGTTCCCTGAGGAGTTATCGGGATTACCTCCTAATCAAGAGGTTGATTTTGGGATTGAGCTTCTTCTGGGTATAACTCTGGTGTTTATCGCTCCCTATCGGATGGCACTGAAAGAGCTTGTGAAACTTAAGGCTCAACTGCATGAGTTGTTGGACCGTGGCTTCATCCATCCTAGTGTGTCTCATTGGGGAGCACCAGTATTGCTTGTTAAGAAGAAGGATGGGACCATGAGGATGTGCATAGATTATTGGCAGATGAACAAGATGACCATTAAGAATAAGTATCCACTTCTGAGGATCAACGACTTATTTGATCAGTTCTTAGGGGCTTCTGTGATTTCTAAGATCGATCTCTATTCAAGGTATCATTAGTTGAGGGTTAAGGAGGTGGATGTGCATAAGGCCGCATTTAAAACTCGTTATGGACATTACGAGTTCCTAGTTATGCCTCTCGGGTTTACGAATACACTGGCCGCATTTATGGATCTGATGAACTGAGTGTTTCAGCCCTATCTGGATCAATTCTTTGTGGTTTCATCGATGATATTTTGGTAAACTCTAAGACTGAAGAGGAGCATGATGAGTGTAAGGCCCAATTTTTGCTCGGGCTTACACAAAAACTAAAAAACGAATCAAAATATAAAATAATAAAAATAAATCCAATGTCCCTTTTAAAAACATTGAGATCCAATACCCATTACAAGCCCAAACCTAACCCAACTAACCCAAACAACCCAAAATACCTCAGGCCCAAAATAGAAATGATTTTTTGACAGAAACCTTAGGCCCCTCGCGCCGCAACAATGGCTTCCATCCTCCAACCGTCTAATTTCAAGGCAGGCTCATGGAGCCCAAGCAGTGAAGCTTCTGGAAGCCTTCGCGTCACACCTCACAAACGGCCTCGCCACGTCTGCAGCACCATGGCCTCCTTACCTGCAAAAATAGAATAATAGCACTAACCATCACAGCAAAAGGGAGCAAAATATAGCAGAAACATCTAGAGAAAATTATTTTCTATTTTCTATCTATTTTATTTCTTCTTATTCGGTTATAAAAAGCCGAATATGTGTACTGTAAGGGTGATTACGAATGAAAAATAAAAAAAATCAAAAAGCAACCAGAGAGAAAATCATTTTTGAAGGTGATTTCAAATATTGTTCTTCTTTTCCGATTATTTACTTTTTCTTTTCTTTGTTTTTGGATACTGTTTCTTTTGTGTATAAAAGTAAAGAGGAAAGTGAGGGGCATACCTTCATGAACCGGCCATCAAAGTCCCTATTTCCGAAGGGATTTGAAATTGGCAGCATATTCAAATCGGTCGAATGGCCTCTTTTGTGAAATGGCCAAGTGACCTGATTTTTTTAGGTTTTCTTTTCTTTATATACAATGTAAAACAACGTTGTTTAAGGACTAATTCAGTGGCCTTAAAATGACGTCATATGGCATGACCTGATGATCTATTTTCGACCCGATCTGGTGCCCTCAGGATCCGCGTGTTTTCTGCACTAAAGGGCTATTTGCGCGATGAGTCCCTCCCCTCCTGCATTGATCTATTTTTCGGCCTTGATTCTGTTTATTTTTTTTACATTTTTCCTGAGATTTACGAATTGTTACAATTTAATCCTTGTTTGAACGCTGCGTTTTGAGATTCGGGATATTTGTATTCCAAATCCCTGCTCATTTGTGCGTGTTTTATTCCGATCCTCAGCTTAATTTTAATGATTTGTTTTATTTATAAATTATCCTTCCGATTTTGTTTTTATTTCAATTAAGTTTAGCTTATGTTTTATATTCTTTGGGATTTATTTATTTATGTATTTATTATTTTTTAAAACCTATTATCTTAACGTATTATTTTGAACTATTTTTTTAATTTCATTTTGTTTTAGTTTTTTTTAATTTTTTTGTTTTATTATATAAATTATTATTTTAAAATTTTCTCTATGTAATTTTATGTTTAAGAGATTTATATAATATTTATCCTCATACATTGATTTATATATATATATATGTATAATTTATATCAAATTACTTATTTACATCCTCTTTTGAACATGTTCATATAATTTTGTTTAAATTTTATTTATATATATTATTTGTTTCTTTTAAATCTAATTTTGGTAATATATATTTTGTTTATTTCAAATATCTTCTTATATTATTATCCTTTTATATATGCATTGTTTATATTAAGATTTTTACTTCATGTATATTAATTATTGTGGATGAATAAATCTTATTTCAAATTATTTTGTGCAATCATTAATTTCATATTACATAGTTAGTAGTTCATATACGTTCTTTTATATGTTTTTATATGGTTATATTTATATAATCCATTTACCTTAAAACTTTTTAATATGTACATCATTGGTTTAAAATTTTATATTGACATCCATAGCATTTTTATGAATATAATTTATATTATATCTTATTGATAAATTTTGCGTTTAAATTGTTTTGTATAGCATTCTTTTCAAAGTTCTTCTTATAATACTTATTTTAAAATTCATTTATATATTAAATTTTATATATTATTTATTCTATATGTTTATTTATTTGATGATCTTTTTCAAATTTTTGTGTGTATTATTCACTTTTATACATATCCCTAGTTCTTATGTAAAATATTTCAAATTCTAGCATATGCTATTTGTTCATCAATTCATCACTTTCTTAAAATTGTTTTGTATCATATTGACTTCTAATTTCTATTTTTGTTTTGTACATTTGGTATTGATTGTTTTATATTATTCCATATATTATTGTTGTATGTTATTTATTTGTTTTTTGTATTATCATAACAATTGTTTTTTCGTTCATTTGGTTATATTTTTTTTGGATTAGTTTTATGTAATTGTTGGTTTTGTTAGTTGGTTAAATTAAGTTACATTATCTTCATGCCCCAAGTTTTGTACTTTAGTTGTACGTATTATCCCATGTTTATTATTTCTTTTGTTGTTTACAAATGTTGCTTTGTGATTTCCATTTTTAAAAAAAAAATCAATTATTCCATTCTATTACAAGTAAAATTAAGGCGTTTTGAGCTAGTTTACAATGGTTTACTTAAAAATTTTCAAATAAGGCAATGTTCAATATTTGGAAATTCGAAGAATCGTGCCCTACCGTGCTAGGTTTCAATTCTTCGTTGGACTAAATAATTGGACATCCTTTTGTAATTTTTTAACGTATAAGCTCACGGGGTCAAAAATCAATCGTGTTTTCAAAAGCATGAAGAATCGTGTCCAATCGTGCTAGATGTGATGTTATATACCTTTGAAACGAGAGAATTTTGACAACCAACTTGAACCACTTAAATGTTTTAAAAGGAACCATATTTTCAAAATTTTTCCTAAAATCTTGGACATAAAGACAACACTTAATCAATCTGGTACCAATTTTTGGGCGAAGCGAGGGTGCTAACCCTTCCTCATACGTAACTGGCTCCCGAACCTATTTTTAAATTTGCGTAGACCAAAATTGATTTAAATGGAATAAAATGTTTTATTAGGTGATCCAATCACACCTAAACAAAAAGATTGGTGGCGACTCCACACTTTATTTTAAAAGTCGATCCCCTTTTTTTTAAAATATAAAAAAATGGTTTCGACAATGAGCATCTTAGAGTAGTGCTTCAGATTTTGTGTGAGAAGCAACTTTACACTAAGCTAAGCAAGTGTGAGTTCTACCTTCGTGAAGTGACTTTTCTGGGGCACGTAGTTTTTGCTGAGGGGATCTGAGTCGATCTTAGGAAGATTAAGGCTGTGTTGGATTGAAAATATCCCAAGAGTATATCTAAGATATGTAGCTTTCTGGGTTTGGCGAGATACTATCGGTATTTTGTTGAGGGGTTTTCTTTGATTGCTGCGTCTTTGACTAAGCTTCTGCGTAAGGGTGTGCCGTTTGTTTGGGCTGATGCACAGCAATCGAGCTTTGAGAAGCTCAAATCTGTTCTAACCAAGGCTCTTGTTCTGATATAGCCTGAATCTGAAAAATAGTTTGTAATATACAGTAATGCGACGCATGTTGGATTGGGTTGCATTCTGATGTAGAATGGTAAGGTTATAGCTTATGTGTCCCGTTAGCTTAAGACGCATAAAGGGAATTATCCGACGCATGACCTTGAGTTGGCTATTGTAATCTTTGCACTAAAAATTTAGAGGCACAAAAGCCTCAAGTATCTCTTTACTTAGAAGGAGTTGAATCTTAGACAACGTCGATGGATTGAACTGCTCAAAGATTATTATTGCACCATCGAGTATCATCTTGGTAAGGCCAATGTGGTGGCCGACGCTCTAAGCCAAAGAGCGATGTCCAATTTGAGGGCGATGTTTGCTTACCTTAGTTTGTTTGATGATGGGAGTCTGTTGGTTGAGTTGCAAGTTAAGCCAACTTGGATTGAGCAGATTCGAGATAAGCAGTTGAGGGAAGAGCCTCTAAGGTTACGATTCCGTCAGGTTTAGAGTGGCAACACTTCGGATTTTGGACTGAATAGTGATAGGGTACTTTGTTTCCGTGGTCGGGTTTGTGTACCGAATGATGCGTGTAAGCAACCTAATTTGCCCAGGCCCATCAGAAACAATAAAACAAAATAATTAACAAAAGCCACAAAATTAAAACAGTCCAAAATAGTCCATTTACAGCCTTTACCAGCCCAAATTAAAACCCAAAACTCCATTACACCCAAAACCCCCCAAACAGACCAAATTACAGTGGCCCAATAGCGGAAACAAGCCCAATGGCCTAAAATGTTTTAGAAACGGAAGCCCTAGGGTTTCCCTTGTTGCTAGGAGCCGCAGTAGCCACTAAGCAGCCTCCGTACACCCCATGCACTACCCTCGTACAGCCTCCGTACACTTTCACGTCAGCCAAACCTGCGAGAAGAAAAGGTAACAGAATACAAGAGAGCAATAGCATAAAAGAAAATAAGGAAAATTTGCATCCATTTTAATTTCTATTTTTCTATAAAAGGGAGGTCGATTGTATACAGTAAAAGTATTACGAATACATACATTCAAAATACACAGAAAAGAAAAATCAAATAGTTTTGAAAGGTGATTTTCTTTCGCTTTTATCCTATTTCCTTCTAAATTTGAAAGCAAAAAAGATTTGAATACATTGAAAAATAATAAGAGGAGGAGGGGGTACGCACTCACCGAAGGCGTTTCGTCTTCCTCCGTCGATCTTTCTCTTCGGCGCCAAGACCAGAACCCCCTTAGGGTTCGATTCAGGGGTCGAAGATGCTACAGTTTTCAGAGAAATTGACCTTTTTTTCTTTCTCACTCTTCTTTCGAAGGCCAAAGGCTTCACCTCTAACGACAGCGTCCGATGACCTAAACTCGGCAGTTCCCCAAGGGCGTAGTTCTAGGGCGAGAGAAAAACAGAGGATATTCCTCTTTTTTTAAAAAAAACTTAGCAGAAATGATTTTTTTCAAAAGAAATTTTGACTTTATAACTAGTCTATATGACACCGTTTTGAATCTGATTTCCAATGGCCAAAACGATGTCGTTTGGCATGTAACCTGATGACCCGACCCAGACATAGCTAGGATCCGCGTGTTTTGGTCTTTGAAGGGCTATTTGCACGATGAGTCCCTCCCCATCTGCGCTGACCTTTAATTAAACCCAGACTACATTCTATTTGTTTTTAAATCTCCCCTAAAACTTGTGCGCTATTTCAACTTAGTCCTTATTTAAACGTCGTGTTTCAAGACTTGAAATATTTGTATTTTAAATCCCTGATCATTGGTGTGCATTTCATTTTAGTCTTTCCCTTTGTTTTAGTAATTTTATTTGTTTGCAGATTGTCCTTTTGATTTTATTTTTATTTCAATCAAGTTTTTAGTTTATGTTTTTATTTTTTGTAATTCTTTTATTTTTTAAAAAAATTATTATTTGTTTTTAAATTATCTTAACATAATTTTAAAACTATTTTATTGATTCAATATTGTTTTAATTTTTTATTTCTTTCATTTGTATAATTGTTTTTTTAAATTGTTCTATTATATAATTTTTTTTATTTTATATATATCTCTTTGCTTTAAAAATTTGTTTTATATTTATTTAAAATAATTTTATACATTATTATGTTGATTGCGTATTATTTTATGTATATATTTTCTTTTAAATCAATTTATGTTTATATATTTTCTTTTAAATCTATATATAGTTTATCTCTTTTAAGTATTTTTGTTTATTTCAAATATTTTTATCTTATTATCTATATATATATTCATAATAAGTTTTTTTTAATTCATGTATATTATTTATTTAGATAGATTTATATTAGTGTGTATATTATGTATTTTGATTTTCTTCTTACTTAATATTTATTTCAAAATTCCTTCATATATTACTATTTAACATATTATTTTATTTTTATTTCTATTCCTTATTTATATCTATTTTAAACTTTCACATATATTACCTGCTTTTAAAATTTTTACATGTAATTTGTTGTTTGTATATTGATGATTTCAAATTTCCCTTCTTTCTTATTATTCATTCTTATTTATTTTAAAACTTGTTACATTTTATTTGTGTTAATTTACTTGGTACTTCTTTTAAAATTGTCTTGTAATTCATTGACCTTCGAGTATTAATATTAGAATTTGTATAATGTATGATGTGTTGCCATTGTATGTACTTTATTTTCATATGATTATGATTCATTTGTATAGTATTATTGCCATGTATTATAATGTCGTGCTTGCAATTATTGTTTTATTTCTTGTCATCGCATCGTGATTATAATTTCAACTTTTGCCCAATACCGATTGTCTTTTATCCTTAAGTAAACCAAACAAGTATGTTTTGAGTAGGTCTTATAATCGCTTATTTGAAAGCTTCTTAAAACAAGACAATATTTCGTGTTTGAAAATTCGAGAAATCGTGCCCTAACGTACTGGGTTTTGATTTTTTTGTTGACCCAAATAACCAAAATCCTTCTAAAATTTCAATACATGTATTTTGAAAATCATGATCTTGGTATCGAGGGTTTGGAATATTGTATCCTAACGTGCTGGATATGATATTTTATTCCTTCAGCACAAGAGAATCTTAATATCCAACTTGAGTTATCCAAGCATTTTTAAAGGAGTTGTATTTTAAAATCTTTTCAAATTTTCAACATTAGGACATTAATTAATCAATAATGTACCAATTTTGGGTGCTACGAGGGTGCTAATCCTTCCTCGTGAGTAACCGACTCCCAAACTCATTTTCTAGAAATTCGTAGACCGAAACCATTGTTTTAATAAATCCAAATGCTTTATTAAAATGATCGATCACAAGGTGACCCGATCACACCTAAACAAAAAGGATTGGTGGCGACTCTATTTTTGTTTTTAAGTCGATCTTTGTTTTTTAAATAAATAAATAAATGGTTTCGACAACTTGGTGACTCTACTAAGAGCCATTAAGAGAGTCAAGCCGTAAAATTGATTATTTTCTGTCCTTTTGTCGAAAATTGAAAATTTGATTTGAAAAATCATGATTCTTTTGTTTCATTTGCTTGTGATCCTTTTGGTTGCTATGGTTTGAGTCTCGTAGAATACCCTTGCATTACAGTGCATGATCGTTGTGGTTACACCTTTTAAGTGGGAGTGAGAAACTATGCCTTCATGAGGTATTCACCTCCGCATGGGCTAGTGGATTGCTTCTGGGATACATCCGTACCTATGTATTCTTGAGATTTTCATCTCCGCATGGCCATAGGGAAATGTATTCCCCTGAATTGAACTCGATCCATATGAGCTTATAATGGGTGAAGATTGAGGAATCTGTTGGTTCAGGTACCCTTTATTTAGAACCAAACCCTATATAGCAAGCCTTAAGAGCCCACCCTAGGTAGAGCCACTCCGAACCCCTAGTGGTCACCCGAATAGATACTCTATTTTGTTTATTTCTCCTGTACTAACATGCTTTCTTTTGTTTTGATTGCATTACATTTTCATCAAAGAAAGAAGGTGTTGAGTCACATTTGATTGCTAAATAGAAAAGCTTGTCATGGAGAATAGATTTCTCGATAAAGTGGCTGCTGAACTACTCCCTGAGGCTGAACAAGCTGGAGCTTGTCTTTCATCGGAATACTATGGGCAATATTTAATACTGTGCTTCATTGAACCACATCGCAAAAACACTCCTAACCTCCTCCAACACTCGCCCAGATGGCATCTTCCATAACCACTGCACGGACAGTAGGAGCAACTAGAACTCTAACTCTAGAAGGCCCATCAGATCTGGCCCATTTCTTAGGCCTTTGAACAGAACTAGAGGGCTTCGAATCCCTCTCATTCTTACCTTTCTCTTAGTCTGTATTCTGGCGCTCAACACACTTAACCTCTTCGATGATCTTATCATT
Source organism: Gossypium hirsutum (assembly GCF_007990345.1). Taxonomy (NCBI): domain Eukaryota; kingdom Viridiplantae; phylum Streptophyta; class Magnoliopsida; order Malvales; family Malvaceae; genus Gossypium; species Gossypium hirsutum. Next base: position 100,746,593 of record NC_053436.1, on the reverse strand, counting down.
GTCTACCAAAACGGTAAACTTCCGCTCCCTCTGCAGAGCAATCAGGACTCTCAGATTATCTTTTAGACCATCCTCAAAATAGACACATTTCTTATACTCAGCTGCCACCATCCAACGAGCATATTGACACAATCTAAGAAATTCGACCTCATACTCAGCCACAGTCCTATCCCCTTGAGCGAGGTTCATGAATTCACGTCTGCGAGCATCAACATAACTCGCCCCATATATTTCTTCTGAAGGCAGCCTTAAAATATTCCCAATTAATCTGATCTGGCTGAGTACCCCCGTCAACCGTTAACCACCACTGATATGCCTCATCCCAAAGCAAAGATACTACACCTTTCAATTTCTACTCATGGGTGCAATCAATATTATTCGTTATCCTCTCAGTGGCTTTCAACCAGTATTCAGCCACAGTCGTGGCGACTCTAGTGACGCCCTTAAACAGCTCAGTACCATTAGACCAAAGTCGTTCAGTTACTGACCCAGGGCTCTCAGAACCAAAACAGGGTCCAACGACCATCTCCAACACTCTAAGCATGGCTTGGGACAATGCATCGTCCCTAACCAAGCAACTTTGAGACCTAGTCTCAGCTTTAGGTGTAGTCAAAGTCTCGCTCATATCCAAATTAGGCATACTGCCCATCGAGGATAACTAAGCTCGAGTCCCTCTACGGCGCCCACGAGTACTACGACCACGTGTTCCACAAATACTCATTGTATTTAAAGTTTTATCTACATTACAAAATTTTATGAATCAATTTCAGTATTTATAAACAGAATCTTATGCTTCAAATAATTATCAGAAGTAGTTTTAGAAAGTTCAAAAATTTCAGTCTTTAAGTAACTCAATGCAGTTTTAGTCATTTTAAAGTTTTCTAACTAAAGTATTTCTAAGTTAGAAGTACTTATAGGACCGGCACCAGAGACTCAGTGTACCACATAATTACTTTTCAGATTTCAAAAATAAACTTTACTCGAAAAAATAGTTTTTACAAATAAAATTTTGAACCCAAAATTTCACAGCTCGGGTTTTGCAATCTAGCTCTAATACCACTAAATATAACACCCCAAACTCGGCCTAGGCGGTATGGCTGAATCTAGGAATGTTACAATGAAATATTGTGAATCTGACTTATTTAAAGACATCTTGATGTGCTTACCTATTAAACCGTCAACAATTTAAACAAATAATTTGCAGCAGAAGTTCTTAAGTCATTATGTTTTGAAAACCCGAGTTTGTTTTCTCGAAAATAGTTAATTTCGTAAATCGTTTTACCACATGTCATGCAAGATATTCCAAATTAAAAATTGAAAAATGAAATTAAACCTAAATGTCCAGAGAGTCCCAAAATTAAAAAACTCTTAAAACCAGAAAATTAAGCAAAATTTATGTAAATAGAGTTTTATGATTAAGTGGTTACATCCGAGCTTCTGTTGCACCGACTCGCCTAAGTTTGAGAGTTACTTGAATGAAATAGACAAATAAAAAGTGAGTTTTGATAACTCAGTATGAAACGCATACGTAAACAGAAATTGAGATTCAGTTTCATGTTAGAACAGATTCAGACATAAATCTTTTGCAGAATCAGAATTATAACATAATCATACAAATACAAATATGCATAATCCTACCCCCATCCTCTATACACCAACTCCGACCATCCCAACACACCACATTGGGTATAAAACACCTAACCAGCCCTACACACCGTATAGTATTCATACAACACTTTTCAGAATAGTCACAACATTACTGCTAGTAAATTGGCAATATATATTGCCTTACAAATAATACTTTCTCCTCATAAAACATAACTCGCCCCATAGCCAGATACAAACAGAGCATCAGATAAAATAGAACAAAAGATACAAGAACGTATAACATATGCATACTTGTATAATGAATACTAAACATGCTCATACATAGCAGAACAAATCATACATATCATTTTACACAATACTAATGTAGATATTACTTACGTCAATTCCAATCTAACAGAGTGACAGATTTCATGCTTTAAGGCTTATACCACACATACCGACACTACAAAAAACCCACAGTTGGTTGAGACAACATGTATAACCCTAGGGAAAGTTCTAAAATTTGGGCCCACACGGCGTGGCACATGACCCACACACCCCATGTAACCCACATGACCCAAAATGGCCTAGCCCCTGTGTCACACACGGCCTCGCATACAGCCTGTCACACACTCGTGTGTTGCACATGGCCGGGCACATGGCTGTGTAGTATCGACAAGCCCCAATTTTGGCTTTCACTGATTTTCGTTTTTCGAGTTTCTCATTACACACCTGGCTTGATTTTGATGCGAATGCTCCCACAAGATAACTAGAATCTAAAAATAGTATCCCAACAATTATTTTAGCAAACGATTTATGAATTTAAACAAAAAAATTAACCACGAACTTTGCCTCTCAAATCCGTACAATGCTCAAATATACTCACTGCCAACAAACAGTAATCACCAAACACTCAAATCCCTAGAGGAGCACCAATTGCTTCTTGACCTTCCCCTAAACAAGAATTAAACGAACACCATCAACAGAAATCCTTTCGTTATAAGAATAATGAAAATTCCCTAATAATCACCAATCATGAAACAATAAAGCTACACCTACCCAATAACTTACCTACTCAGAACGGATCAAGAACCTGAATGCACAATGCCCACAACCGCAACACAATGGAAAAGAATCAAAGAAGGGAAGCCAAAAAAGGACAAAATCACAAGGAGGAGGAAAGATGTCAGAAAAAGAATGGTAAAGAGAAAGAGAGGAACGTGAAAAAGAAAAACAGAGAGAATTTTTGAGAACTAACAATAAAAGAAAAAAATTAAAATTCGAAATTGCCTACTACCAACAGAATCCCACAGAATCTGACTCACTAAACCTTATCCAACTACCACAGAATATCAATTCCATCCAACTTCTACTACACAAGCAACACACACCGAAGCAAAAATTCTTGTCAAACACACACTTGAGGATTTAAATATAAGACCATAGAATAAGCTAACACTTTACCACTAAACGAACAAGCTTATTTTGATATAAGTTGATCGAAAATATAAATCCCGCAATTAAGAATAAAGCTAGGAACAAAAATAATAGAATTTCCAAATGTAGGACTTGAACCCAAGACCTCCAACCCACACCCACAACACTTAACCACTAAAATAAATACTTACTTATATCAAAATTCAAAAAAAAAAAAGGATTTAATAAATCAGGGTGTTACAAATACCCTTAATTATTCTGGCCAAAATGTTGAGTTCGATTTTCTTTTCTTAAAAAATATCCATTCCAACTTTATTTAAATATATGTGTGTGTTAGAAAAGTGTTTTAAAGAAAATTTCATGTAATCATGTTAACATGTGAGTCTGTCTTGTATATGCGCTAGCTCATGATAAATCCCAAATGTGAGCTTAATAAATTAAATCTGCAAGTTTACCATTATATTATAATGATATAAAAATGTTGTGTCATTAGTTAGACCAAATATTTAGTAAATTTTATATTTGTGGTAATATTTAGCTCGCTTGATAGTTAAGGAAAACATTAATTTAACATTTTAATTATGTAAAACGTGTGGAGTTATGGAATTAAATGAATCGAGTTTAGCTTTCGTACGGGGATTCCTTTCATGAATGTATTAATGAAATGACGGCCATCTCAATACAAGTATGGCTCTGAATGCTGTCCAAAAGCCTTCCACTAAAATTTTGTGGCCGAGGTTCCACTAAATTTAGCATGTGAATCATGAATCCAACAAGTTAATAAATAGATAAAATAATTTTACATTAAAATTGGGTTTCTTTTGTTCAATTTTATCTCTTTCTTCATTACAATTTACATATGCGATGTAAAATAAATTTCAAGTTTGTACACTTTGGTTCCTATATAAAACATTTCAAACACTTCATTAAGACCAAACAATTGCTATTCTTTTTCTATTATTTCACATCCTTGTGTCATGGAAGCACCTTCCAACATTCCCCTTAAGTATACTGTCCGACGTTGTGAACCACAACTTGTTGCTCCTGCTAAGCCTACGCCATATGAACAAAAACTGTTATCGGACATTGATGATCAAGCGAGTTTGCGGTTTCAAGTTCCGCTAATCAACTTTTATCAATATGAACCTTCCGTGGAAGGAAAGGATCCAGCTGAGGTTATTAGGGAGGCACTTGCACAAACCCTAGTGTGTTATTATCCATTTGTAGGTAGATTAAGAGAAGGGGCTAATGGTAAGCTTATAATGGATTGCACCGGTGAGGGTGTGATGTTTATAAAAGCCGATGCTGATGTTACACTTGAACAGTTTGGTGAACACTTCACCCACCATCCCTTGCTTCGATGAGCTCGTTTATAATGTTCTTAGTTCTGACGGGATGCTTTAAAAAAGGAGACACAAATGTAAAATAAAAAATATAATTTAAATTTAAATTTATCAAGTAATCTAATTATATTTCATATATTTAACTTCAAATAATATACCAGATATATTTACAACTTAATTTTAAATATAAATTTCTTAACACAAATTTTTTCAATTTATCAAATTACCTTAATTTAACATTTGAATTACATAAAACGTTTCATGAAAATAAATGAATCACATTTTACTCTTTATATTCCATTTATGGGTGCACTGTTATCATCTCAATACGACAAAGGATGGCTCTAAATACAGTCCAAATAACCCTTAAGTCGCAGAATAGCCACTTAAATTTTGTGGCCAAAACTTTCATAAATGTAGCATGTGAAATGTGAATCATGAAGACCGCAAGATGGTACATAAATATATAAAATTCACATAAAAATTTGGTCCTCTCTTTCTTTCATTTGTTTCCGAATTTTTTTTAGTTATTAAATTTTACATGTATGATCCATTTAGGCCTTTTAAAAATTTAAAAATTTTAAATTAGTAAATATAAAACTACACTTTAGTCCCTTCTAAAAATGATAAAAATTTAATTTAATTTTTTTAAAAACTATAAAGATATAAACTATTAAAAATTACAATTTAATTTTAATTCCCTAAATATTTTTTGACTTCGCCCCTATTTACTATGTAAAATAAATTTCTTCAAAATTGACTATTGTAATTATAATGATAGGATGAAGAAAAGGTGATTGGACACGTATCACGAGGTGATAGTCATCTCAATACGGGCAAACATGTCAATCATGAATTCAACGACATAATTGGTTTTTTCCCTTCAATTTACTCTATTTCTTTATTAAATTTTTTAAAGTTGAGTGATTAAATTGAAATCTGAGTGACTGTTTTGTTAGCTACCCCAAAGTTGAGGGACAATTGGTATAATTTAAACGACAACTAGGATGCCAACGTGGCCAGTTAAATGACATGTCAACTTTTCGTTACGTCTGTAATGGAAATTGATTAAAAGGATTGTTTTGTTATTTTTTGAAAGTTGAGTGACTGAATTGAAACCTGAGTGACTGTTTTGTCAGCTACCCCAAAGTTGAGTGACAGTTGGTATAATTTACCCTAAAATAAACTTCAAATTTCTACACTTTGGTTCCTATATAAAACATTTCAAACACTTCATTAAGACCAAATACTTGCTATTCTTTTTCTATTATCTCACATCCTTGTGTCATGGCAGCACCTTGCAGCATTCCCCTTAAGTTCACTGTCTGACGTTGTGAACCACAACTTGTTGCTCCTGCTAAGCCTATGCCACGTGAACAAAAACTGTTATCGGACATTGATGATCAAGCGAGTTTGCGGTTTCAAGTTCTGCTAATCAAGTTTTATCAATATGAACCTTCCATGGAAGGAAAAGATCCAGCTGAGGTTATTAGGGAGGCACTTGCACAAACCCTAGTGTGTTATTATCCATTTGCAGGTAGATTAAGAGAAGGGGCTAATGGTAAGCTTATAGTGGATTGCACCGGTGAGGGTGTGATGTTTATAAAAGCCGATGCTGATGTTACACTTGAACAGTTTGGTGAACCACTTCGCCATCCATTCCTTTGCTTCGATGAGCTCCTTTATAATATTCCTGGTTCTGAAGGGATGCTGAATTGCGCATTGCTGTTGATTCAGGTAATAATGTTCCAATTAATTATGCTATATGACAATGTGTATGTGAGAGTTTTTCTTTTTTTTTTTTTAAATTCAACAATCTTATCTCTATTGTTGCATTTTTTTGGGTTTCTAAGTTTTGAGATAAACAATATAGGAAAAGAAAAAAAAAGAAAGAGAATAAATTAAAAGAGATTGAATAAAAAAATATCTTTAATTTATGAGTTTTTCATGTGTTTGATTGATGAGAAAACGGGCATGGTTGATGAGAAAAAGTAAATAAAAATTACAAAACTTTAAAAAAAGTATATATAAAAATTTTCTTAAATTTTTTTAAATATTTTTATAATTTTTAGAATTAGATCTAAAACGCTAAATTTGTCATTAGAACAATAAAAAAAAAGCCTATGTTATACTTCCGTTAATAAATTAACAGTAAAAATAACTAAAATATTTAATTTCAAAAAATTAAATTATTAAATAAAAAAATTAATAACTAGGTGAACAAAATGAAACTGTACTTTACCCTTGACATAAAAAAATTTGTAAAACTTACCGTCAAAAGTTTGGGTGACAGAAGTCATATGATATTTAATCTTTTTAATGGAAAATTTATATAATATCTTGGACGGAATTTCACAATTAGATAAATGATTAGTGTTAATTAGTGTACTGAGATCAAGGTGGATTACAATATTTTCACACTCTTATTAAACGTAGTGCTAAGACATTAATTTTAAGTTGAAGTAAACTTGAGATTAGTTTAATTTATCTAATCACTTTTAAGAAGTGACTTTAATATTCAAATCTCAAACATTTTTAGTTCTATATTATACCTAACTACAATCTTTATATAAAAACATTTAAAGTCTTCAAATAAATCTAATCTCGCACTTGTACCAGCAGCATACTTTATTTTGATTTGCCATAATATATCTTGTATAAGAAAAGAAAAACTTAATAACCTATATAATTAGGTGTGTATAGTAAAATATGTATAAAAATTAAAATAAAATTTCGATTTAGTGATAAATTAAATATTTTATTAATGTATTTGGTGTGGATTTATGTCTCTCCGTATGCATGTTTTTATAACTTATTTTAAATACGAAAAAATATTTTTATAATTTTCTTAATTGAGTCTGTGCTCGACCTACTCATTACATCAACTCATTAAATGCTTAAATAATAGTGTGTATATATATACACATACATACTACATTATGACACACTCACGATGTAGGTAAAAAATTATCTAATAAATATATTTATACAAAAAAAATATAGAAAAATTATATAAAAGACAAATAAAGTTTTTGTTGAAATGATAAAATTAAAATATTAAAAGTCGTGATATTTTAAGTTCCAACCCCATCATCTAGATTTTATATGAAAATATAAAAAAAAATTCTAATTTTACGTAGTTGATAAAAAGATACCAACTCAATCAACCCCTTGAAATATAGTGTGTATATATATATATATCCATGTATATGCAGTTGCAAAAATAAAATCCAAAAGAATAATCAAGCATTCTTTTTGAACGGGTGATCATATATATGTGATAGATAAAAGTCAAATAAATTTGATTAAATAAAAATTTATTAGGTGAGTGAAATCTTAAATCAATATAAAATTTATTTAACTTGCTAAATGCTTTTTCTTTTAAAAGAAAATATTTGTAATTAGTGAGATTTCAACTTTAATTTATTCATTTTTGTTAAATATTATAAAATTAAGCCAATAGATATTATATTAATTACATATTTGATAAATTTGAAACATTTTTTAACCAAAAATTATTTGATAAATTTATATTGGAATTTTAAAACTCTACGCATGTCCTCTAAGGATGTAGTAAATGAAAAAGAAATTTTAAATAAATTAGATGGTATAAATTTTAAAATTATACATAAACTTTGATTTAATGTATAATTATATATATGAATTTTAATTTGGTTTAATTATACACATGAAACTCTAATTATGGCTCAAATGTATACTTGAAACTTTAATTTTGATTTAATCATACACATTTAAAAAAATAAATACATCAATTTATTTTTATATTAGATAAATATAATTACTTATGTATGCAATATATAAATATAAAATGATGTTATATCAACAATTGTGTTCATAATTTACAAGAATTGGATCAAACAAAAATTTCATGTATAAAATTGTACAAAATCAAAATTCATACATACAATTACAAATTAAATCATAATTCATGTATAATTTTGGTATTTATCCAACTTAGGCGGACAACACAAATTTAATTGGATGCAATTAATTAGGCTGTGGTGGTTTCGTCTGTCACCATTTATTCCTTTTCCTTTTTCATATTAGTTAATAACCTAACATTTTCTTTTATGAAGTTAATTAACTAGGATTAGTTTATTGCTTAGTAGGTAACGCGGTTGAAATGCGGTGGTTTCATCTTCGCACTCCGTCTCAACCATGTCATGAGTGATGGAGCTGGCCTAGCACAATTCCTTTTTACCCTGGGTGAAATGGCACGAGGCGTAACCACTCACCTGATCTCACCCATTTGGGAAAGACATCTCTTAGATGCTCGACACCCGGCACGAATCATATTTACCCACCGCGAGTATGATGAAATGGAAGCCCCTGTCACCACCCCCATTACCATCTTTCCACTTGACAATCCGATTCAACATTTCTTTTCCTTTAGCTTTGCAGAAGTTTCACTTCTTCGTAGCCTCCTACCTCCCTACCTTCGCCGTTGTACCACATTTGAACTCATAACGGCTTGTTTATGGAGTTGTCGAACCCTTGCTATAAATCTTGACCCTGATGAAGAGGTACGCATGTTATGCGTTGTTAATGCACGCTCTAAATTCAATCCCTCATTCCCATCTGGATATTACGGGAATGTGTTTGTCTTTCCAGCAGCAATAACAACAGTTAAAAGTCTCCATGGGAAACCATTAGGGTATGTAATGGAATTAATAAAACAAGCGAAAGCAAGTGTGACAGAGGAATATGTGAAATCTGTGGCAGCTTTAATGGTGGCTTGGGGTAAACAAATCCATATCCCGAATGTTATTGGTACGTACATGATATCAGATTTAACAAAGGCCGGATTGGAAGATATAGATTTCGGATGGGGTAAGGCTGTGTTTGGAGGGCCAATGATAGAGGTTGGGTTGATAAGCTTGTTAATGCCAACCAAGAATACAAAAAGAGAAGTTGGAAGAGTGGCATTAGTTTGTTTGCCAGCTCCAGCGGTGGAAAGGTTTGCTAAGGAATTGGAAAACCTGTTGAAGCACCAAGCAAGTGAGGGTAAAAAGAGTAAATCAAATTCAATTTCTTCTGCTTTGTAAAAGAAAGGGATGAGAAAATAAAGGGAAATAAAGAATTGAATTCAATTGCAACATTTAGTTCATTTCAATTAGTTTTTATTAAATTTACTCCAAGTAGAAATGCTCATAGGTTAGGTTTAGGTCGGGCCTAAACATGATATTAACATACTTTATATTTGCCTATATAACACCCCAGATTTTAGGGTTAAAAAATTTGAGGGTTGAAGTAAGGGTCAATGAGTAGGTCGAGTAATTGGGTTAGTTTTCACATTTTAATGTTAGAATGGGCTTGTTGGTCTGGTGGTTGGTTGTATGTTAATTTACCTTGGGGTTTTGGGTTCAAGTCCTCATGTGTGATTGGGGAGTTATTTTTATTAAAGTTTTAAATTTGTTTTAAGTTTTAAGAACTAATTATTTATTTTTATTTTTATTTTTATTATAATTTTTTTCTAGTTTTTTTCACTTTCTCCTCTCTTTCACGTTGGTCTCCTCTCCTCCATTCCTCGCCATTATTTTCCTTTGTTTTTCTTTTTATTTTCTTTTAAAAAGAATGATTTTTTGTGGTATAAAAAAACTTCAGTTTCCTTGTCGTCAAGTCAGTGTCTGTGCGCTATCCTATTCCTATTTGGTTGTTGCTAGTTCATTTGCACTTTTCGTTGACAAAAATTTTAGGTTCGTGTTGTGGTCGTCGACGTGCGTTAATTGATTTCTAGGTGTTCTGATTGATCTAGGTGTGGGATCCGAGCCTCTTTAAATTTATTTGCGAATTGTTGATTCAATTTTGTGAAATTCGGTAATTTCGTGTGTGTTCTGAATTGTGTAATTTGGTATCGATTTGCTGTGGAATTCAATAATCTTTTTTGTGTTTTGGTAATTGAGCAATTAAGGCTTGGTCCTTTATAATTACCTGAAATTTAGTGTGTTATGGTTGGTTTCTAAAATGCCTTGATTAGGGTCGATTTAGTGATAAAAAACTCAATTTTTAGGCTATTTTAGGGTGGTTCCGTGACCACATGAGGACCACACGGGTGTGTACCACTTCACACAGCCTTGTAGAATTGGCAGTTATAGTTCTGGGATGACTTTGGTACCACATAGTCATGTGGCTAATTTTGGGGATTTAGGGATTCTTTATCGATTTTCTCACGGTCGTGTGTCCTGGACACACGCCCTGTCAGTCTTGCACCTTAATTTAGCACACATGGATAGAGAGTTACACGGGCTATCCGCACGACAGTATTCCCTAAACACACAAGCGTGTGCCACCTACACACAACTGTATGCCTCCTCTCACACGGGCGTGTGCTTCCTCATATGGATGTGTGCCTCCTTCGCGTGGGCATGTTAACCTCCAACACAGCCTAGGCACTTCCACACTACCGGGGCACACAGCTGTGAGGCGCTATTTCGTAAATAGTGGTTTTGTGTTGGATTTTTTATTTGTTCGTGAGTCTGTGTGTTTTGACCCTTGGCTAGACCTTAGTAAAGGTGGTTGAGACTCGATTTTGGCTCAAATGCATACATTATATGTAATCGTTACATTAGTTTGATGATTTGTTAATGTGATATTGACTAGTAGTTAAGTATCGTGATATCTGATTCTGAATCTGATCGATTGGGAGTGTGCATTTCTGATTCTATCTGACTGTCTGTACGATGTGTTCACTATTTCTGTAAGTCTGATTTCATACATGCATTTGCATAAAGTTTTTGGAGTTGGTTGTAAAGAGAAAGAAGTTTGATTTTGTTCTGATTTGACAATTTCAACTGCATTTTTTCAGTACAGCGATTTACCGCTCTGTGCTACACATATTTCAGCTCTTGTGCATATTATTATTTGAGTGGCCTAGTCCACATACGTGGTGTGTAGGGTTAAATGGGCCTTTCAAGGTCCTACGTGGTGTGCATAGTTAGTTAAGCTTGACTAGCTTATATGTGGTGTGAATGGGGATCGAAAAGGTGTTTGGCAGGATAGGTGGGATTATTTTCTGACTTGTTACATATCATCTACATCTGTCTATCTAAAAGGTACATTTACAATGATATGATTTTCTTTGATTGTTAGTTGTGATTGAAACATTGGTTCCATGTGTACATTCTTGTTTGTAGTTGCGTTGTAAGTACGTTTCGCTATCAAACCTCTATCTGAAATTCTATTTTGTAACTTTGTCATTTGTTACGTTTCAAACTCGCACTAAGCTCGTGTAGCTTACCCTCCTTAGTTTTTCCTTTTCAAGTACCCTTGCGTTCTGTTGCTGGACTCGGCATGCCGGAAGTCCTGAATAGTCACGTTTTAAGAACAAGTTAATAAGTGATCTTTTCAGTTCCTATTTTGATAAACTATTTTGAACTGTAAGACTTAATAAGAACTGTTGTTTAACTTTGATTTCAAACTTCTGAAAACTTAACCTTGGATTATTTTTGTAAAGTACCATTTTGACTAAACTTTGGACACTATAGAATTATAATTCTGAACGTTATTGTCGTAATCTAAAGTTTTTTTATTTTTTTCGGAGATAATAAACGGTTGGATTTGTTAAACGGTTAAATTTAGATTTAGCAAACTATGTTACTTTTACATGTTTTGTAAGATTACTTCAGATCACTTTGGTGATCCATGTAACCTCTGGGATTTACCCTAAACTTCTAGGTCAGGTTTTGGGGTATTACATTTAGTGATATTAGAGCCAAGTTTGCAAAAACTTGACCTATGTTTTTACGTGTCCGTGTGCATTCGTGTTTATTTTAAAAAAAATACCACAAAGTTTTGAAATTATTTGTGTTTTGGAAATGTTTTACCAAAATAAAATGTCTAAGACGCTAATGCTAGTCTGGGTTGAAATTCGAAAATTTAATATTAGAACTGTCCTATAGATATTTATGTTGTGTTCGCTTTTGAAAATGTAGATTCTTAAGGTTGATTTCGAGGTTCAATATGCATTCTGAGGGTAATCTAGATTGCGAGGATCAATCTAATAAGACTCTTGAGGAGTCAATAATTTCTCTGGGACATGTGTCTATTTGGGAATCGAAAGTCAATGCCATTCTACCAACTTCGGGTAGTGATAACCCAGAGTTTGGTACTGAGGCATTGACTCGGGTAGTGAGAGAAGTGTTAGAGGAAGTATTTAAGGCTAGCATAGAAAGATACAATGAGATGGTTCAAGTAGGTGCCTAGATTATGGGAAGAAAAGAGATCATAGTCCTTCGAGGTTAGAGCCTCGGTTTACGAAGCATGTGAGAACACAATTAAGTGTCAATAGTGGTAATGTCGAATGTTCAGGTAGCGGCGCGGATGTTCTGACTTGTGGGTACTATAAGAAGCGCCATCCGGGCAATTGTTGGAAAAAGTTAGAAGCGTGCCTCAGATGTAGATTCATGGATCATCGAATTAGGGAGTGTCCTCGATGACATTAAGACAGGTGTTGTTATGTGTTATTGTTGGTTCAGTGATGTTGGGAATGTTTCGACTTTCTGATTATGGCATAGTGATTTTGTGTGTGTGATGGATAAGTATGTATCTGTTTCAATGGCTAAGTGTTCTGATGGCGTGTTTAAGGTTTTGGGTTCGAGCGTCCATGTATTTACTTACATTGATCTGGTTTAGGGGTTAAATGTCTGGGTTATAGGTGTGAGATTTAGACATTTAGTACGGTAGTGCTTCGAAATTAAAGTGCGCAGTAGAAGCGTAGGGGTGTAACTTATGTTAGACAACTGTTCTATTAGTTCAAAATTTTGGGGGCAAAATTTCTTTTAGGAGGAATGAGTTGTAACACCTCAGATTTTTGGGTTAAAAGATTTGAGGGTTGAAGTAAGGGTCAGTGAGTAGGTCGAGCAATTGGGTTAGTTTTCGCGTTTTGATGTCAGAATGGGCCTGTTGGTCTAGTGGTTGGTTGTGTGTTAGTTTACCTTGGGGTTTTGGGTTTGAGTCCTCATCTGTGTGTTTGGGGAGTTATTTTAATTAAAGTTTTAAATTTGTTTTAAGTTTTAAAAACTAATTATTTATTTTTATTTTATATTTTTGTCTAGGTTTTTTCACGTTCTCCTCTCTTTCGCATTGGTCCCCTCTCCTCCTTCCCTCACCATTGTTTTCCTTTCTTTTTCTTTTTTTTTCTTTTGAAAAAAATCTATTTTGTTGTGGTATCGAAAAACTTCGATTTCCTTGTCTTCAAGTTGATGTCTGGGTGCTATCATATTCCTATTTGGTTGTTGCTAGTTCGTTTGCACTTTTCATTGACAAAAATTTTAGGTTCGTGCTGTGGTCGTCAACATTCGTTAATTGATTTCTAGGTGTTTTTCTCGAATCAGGTGTAGGATCCGAACCTCTTTAAAATTTTTTACGAATTATTAATTCAATTCTATGAAATTTAGTAATTTCGTGTGTGTTTTGAATTGTGCTATTTGGTATTGATTTGCTGTAGAATTCGATAATCTTTTTGTGTGTTTCAGTAATTGAGTATTTGAGGCTTGGTCGTTTACAAATACCTAAAATTTAGTGTGTTATGGTTGTTTCTAAAATGCCTTGACTGGGGTCAATTTAGTGATCGAAAAATTCAATTTTTAGGCTATTTTTGGGTGGTTTCGTGACCACATGAGGGTCCACTTGAGCGTCTGCCGATTCACACAACTGTGTGGAATTGGGGATTAAGGTTTTGGGATGATTTTAGTGCCACACAGTCGTGCGGCTAATTTTTGGGATTTAGGGATTCTTTATCAATTTTCACACGGGCGTGTGTTTTGGACACACGGTCGTGTCTGCCATGCACCTTAATTTAGCACAAATGGATAAAGAGTTACGTGGGTTTTCCATACAGCCATATTCCCTGAACACACAGGCGCATGCTTCCTCACATGGACATGTGCCTCATTCGCATGGGCATGTCGAATAACTTGGAATTCACGATTTGTGTTTCTATAATTTGAACTCATGTAAATTGTTGCATTTTGAACTAATATGCATGGTAGGACATGAGGTTAGTGGTTTTGTTATATTTGGAATGAATTGAATTGATAAATGTTTGTAAGGATTTAAATGTGTGTATTGAGAAATGTATGTATTTGTATCTATGGTGAATTGAACATACGCTTTAAGAATTGTGATTGCTAATGAATTAAACCAAATGCCTATATGTTACAAATATATTTATATGGAAAATGTGGCATTGGTTATATTGAAATGTGAAATGAAACCCTATTAACTGTTCAGGCTAAGTAGGATATAGATGGCATGCCATAAGATAGGAAAAGTTTAGGGATTTCTTTGACCTCAAGTCGATGAGGCACTGGGTGCCAATTTGCTTCAGTTTAACCGATGAGACACTGGGTGTCAACTTATATAGCGTTGGGCACAGTTATTACTTCGAATTTATACGATGAGGCACTGGGTGCCAAACTGGTGTGTGGTTGGGTCCATGTATCCATCCGAGTCCGAGTCATGTTAATAGGGAAGTTAAACGGTAAAAATTGATGTGCTTGATATTGAAATGTCAATGGATTATGAATTGAAATATAAATTTTGAAATTAAATTAAGTATCGATCATAAAGGTGAATCATGCCATTGCATGAGTTGAATACCATTGATATGTGTTTGAATATGTGAAATTTTGTGGATGAGATTAGAGAATGAGCAAATCTATGTTATTGATATAAAACTTATGTTCATAACATTTTTTATTGCATTTTTACATTTCAATTACTTGTACTAAGTTAAAGTGCTTAGATTATAGGAATATCACTAAGTTTTATTCAGCGTGCGGTTTTGTTTTTTGTGCATAGGTTAGGTACTTCTCTTTTGATTGTTAACTCAGCATCCAACAACAATCCCAAGCTAAAGTATAGTGATGTTTATTTTGTAATGACATGTACCTAGGAAGTCTTTGGTTGATAGTTGGTTTGTTAATGTGATGTTAATTTGGGTTTCAAGTATAATGATTGTCATTTCTATATATGTAAATGTTTGTGGTTGAAGCTATATGTTTGGTATGTTAGTTTGACATAAGGTTTTGATATGTGTTTGTAGCTTAAAGCTTGATATCTCAAGTGGCCATATGTTAGTTTAATATTGGTGAATTTGATATGAATAAAATCTTGATTTGGATAATGCCTTGTTGATGTGTTTTGAAGATATAAAATGTGGTACCAATAAGGGTACATTGGTTAGGCACTTAAGATGGTTGTTTTGGTATGATTTGAGCATTTTAATTGCGTTTTGAATAGGTTCAATGGCTGGTAAAATGGTTGTTTAGTGCCTAAGTAATCACAATTTGGTAAACTTGAGTTTTAAGGTACATTTAGGTGCACATGGCCTGAGACACGGTTTGTCACGTGGTCATGTGTCTCACATGGCCGTGTGTCACACACAGGTAACTCACACGGGCGTGTGCCCTGAACGTGTAGAATAATTACATAAATGTAGTTTCCACACAGGTTGACATGCAGCCTGCGACATGGCCTTGTGTCCCAATTTCGAAAGTCACACGGCTTGGGATATTCCACATGACTTGGCCACATGGCCATGTGTCCCCTATTTTTAAGCTTTTTAATATTTTACACTAAGCTTCTAGAATTATTTCAAATTAGCCTCTATTATTTCTTAAATCATTTTTAAGGACCTGTAAACTCGTATTTAGGACTATATAGCCTCTATTAGTTCTTAAATCATTTTTAGGGACCTGTAAACTTGTATTTAGGACTGTATACGTAATTTTTACTGTGATCTAAGGGATTAGAGGTGTTACAACTATCACATATAAAGATGTAAATTATTTGGATTAATTAATGTCATTATAAAAGTAAATGACAAAATTATGTTAAATTAAAATATAAAGATTAAATATCAAATCTTAACATAGTAAACAAATCGAGACTTCAATTTTACTATTACTTTATGATAGTTATGCCATTAGTTAGCCCGAATAATTAGCACCGTTAATTTTTTTTGTTAGAATAACTTCTTTTATAAAAAAATCCATGTAAAAATTTAATCATAGTAATTGTAATAGCCCAAATTTACCCGGGCCCGTAAAAAAATAAAAACGAATATAAAAAAACAAAAATATAACAGTCCATTAAATAAGGCCCTTTAAACAGTCCATTTACAGCCAAACTCGGTTAGCCCAAAAGCCCTATGCCCGGTTACACCCAAGACCCGATTAGCCTAAACCCTTGGCCCAAAACCTATTTACCCATTACACCCTTAGCCCAAAAAACGAACGGGGCCCAAGAGGCCCAAATTGTTAACAAAATACGGAAAGGCCTAGGGTTTCAGAAACCCTAGGCGCCGCAACCATCCCAAGCGCCACGCCCTTTCGTCTCGCGCCGTTTCAGTGGGCTTCATCAGCGCCATGACTCCTGCACTAGTATCACGCCATAGTCAATGCACGAATCAACGCTAGCACTCATCGCCGAGATTCTCGCTTACCTGCAAAGAAGGAAAGAAATAGCAGCAAACAAACAAAACAAAGATGGAAAGAAATAAAAGATTTCTTCCCAAAATATGTAATAGAAACAGTGGCTATAAAAGCCTCCTTTGTAACCTGTAAACGGACACGGAGATTTTAACAAGGAATATAAAAGCCAAATACATACAGTTTCTTTTAGGTGAATCCTCAATCTTTTATTATTTTTATTTTTATTTTTTTTAGTATTCGAAGCATATACATTCATATATAAATAGTTGGTAAACAGTTTTAAAAACGAGGAAAGAGTCTTACCCTTCGGTATAGGCGAAAAAACGAAGCTTTTCAGCTTCCAGTTGCCGTAAATGGCAAAGTCGACGGTGTCGCGTGGGCGCTTGCGGAGGTCCGATGACCAGAGCTCTGAGGGCTTCAGAGCATTCCTGAATTCTTTTTTTAGAAACGTTTTAAAATGATTTTTAAGGGCTTAATTGGCATATATAGTATTTTGAAAATGGTGTCGTTTTGGCTTAAGTCAATAAGCCTAAAACGACATCGTTTTAAGGCCTAAGGATCCGCGTGTTGACCCGATTATCCGGGGAGGATCCGCGTGTTTTTTTGTAAATTGGGATAATTTACAATTAGTCCTTCCGAATTTTTAATTTGTACAATTTCATTTTATTTTTATTCTAATTCGGCCCAGATCTTTTATATTTGTTTCAATCTAATCCTAATGGTCATTAAAGACTATTCAGGGAACGACGTCGTTTTTGGGGATTAGGGCTAATTTCCCAAGGAGTCCCTCTGACTTTTACACACATTTCAATTAGGTCTGGAATTTTCATTTATTTAATAATTAATCCTAAATTCTTTAATTAAATTCAATTTTAATCCTTTTTATATATTTAATTTATTTTAAATACCTTAAATATTATTTATTTTTATTAGTTATATATTATTTTATTATCCATCATATTATTTTTATTATTCTATTTTACTTATAAATTATATTTTATTATATATATTATTTTTATTTTTTTAAATTATGTATTATTATTATTTAATTGTATAAATTCTATTTTTTTAAAATATTATTATTAAATAATATTATATATTATCCTTATTTATATGATAGTATTTTTATTTATATTTTATTCCATATCATATTTTATTATATATTATTCCTTATAGTATCTTTCCTTTTATTATACATTACATTATATACATTTTATTATATTTTTTATATTACTTATCATATGATTTATATTACTATATATTTTGTTTACAAATTATATTATACACTATATATTTTATCATATATTATACCTTGCATTACTTTTATTTCCTTATAAAAAAAATATACTACTTTATCACTCATTAATAATATAGGTTTTTTTAAAAAAATAAATAAATATGTGTAATATTAAGATTTAGTACATTATTTTGTTGATATATTAAGTTATTATACCCTATAATATGGTTTTTATATATATTAATCATTTTTAAAAAGTTTTCCTTTATTATTTTAATATTGTTCTAATAATTTATGAATATCTTTATTTTTTATTTTTTGATTTATATTTCATATGTCTATAATTTGCTTATTTACTTTTTGTTTTCTTATTTTGTTACTATTTAGTAGGTTAAAATTTTTTATATAATATTTTTTATTGTTTTTATATATTTGCATGAGAATCAATCATTTATGTTGATTTAAGGTACATTTGCATGAGATGTTGTTATATATATGTATTATACAATTTATATCATTGAATTCATTATGCTCTACGTTGCATTCTGCATGTAATGACAATGCATGTATATATATGTTGTCTATGATCATACATAAAATGATAATGTATATAGTGTAATTTATACCATTATTTATTATCCTTTATATTATATATGCATAGAATGTTAAAGTAAGTATTATGTAGGTCAATTTATACTTATTCTTAGTAATGTATTAAACACATCATTACTTTCAAAAAATCATATCTCTTTTAATTCAAAAGGAATTTTAAAAATGAGGCAATGTTTTAATATTTAGGAATTCAGGAAGTAGTGCTCTAACATGCTGGGTTGCGATTTCCCGTTTGTCTAAATACCTAAAAATATCCTTTTAAACGAGTTTCAAAAATTACAAGATGATTTCGGTTACGAAAGTTTAAAGATATCATGTCCAATCATGCTGGATGTGGTGTTTGTACTCTTTTAAAGCGAAAGAATCTTGATTTCTTTTTTCAAATTATTATGGTTTTAAAAAGAGACCTTATTTCTAAATTCTTTCAAACTTTCGACATTAAAGACAAAAAGTTATTTAATTTGGTACCAATTTTTGGGCGTTACGGGGGTGCTAACCCTTCCTCGTACGTAATCGACTCCCGAACCCATTTTTTTGATTTTATAGACCAAAACAAATGATTTCAAACAAAAAGTGGTTTGAAGGTGGTTCAATCACACTTAAACTGATTGGTGGCGACTCCCATTTTTTTATTTTTCAAAAAGTCGAACCCAGTTTTTTCCAAACTCGTTTTAAAAGGGTTTCGACAGTAATCAACAATATTAACAATTTGGAGTAAACATTATTAAAAAAAGACCAAATTGTTGTAAAAATTCAAATATAGAGATAAGATCTTAATTTTGGATATAGTAGTAAAAGGACCAAAAATGATATTTGATCATTTTTCTATAAAATGCAAAAAATGATAAAAGTTCAAGTATAAAGATTAAATCTTGATTTTAGATATAATACAAAGATAAAAAAATGATATTTAACCATTTTTTATAAAATGCAAAAAAGAAAGGATGACACATGGCAATGTAGGAAGGTCCTTTTTGGATTATATAAGTTATAGATATTAGTATATTTCGGCTTTTTTAGGAATATGATCCTATAAGTTTAAAAATTATGAAAATGATCTAACTTCAAGATTAATTTTGGGAATGTTCTGATTTCTACGGTAGAGTTGGGTGCCGCCACTTTCCCATGCGGCACCACCCCAAAAATATTTTTTAAGTTTATATAGTTTAAATAAGATTGTTATATAGATTCCTAAGTTTATTGTTTTTAAAACATAAAAAATGAGAAGGGTTTATTTTTGGTATTCTTATATCTTTTAAGGCTATTTAAATTACAAATACATAAAAAGTTTAATTAGGTGTTGGGATGCTCTTGTAACGCCCCAAATTTAATAAATATGTTTTCGTAGTTAATTGTCATAAAATTTGTATTTGTTTCAGTGGTTAAGTGTTTTGGGTGTGTGCGAAAGGTCCCAAGTTCAAGCCTTAGCTTGGGAAAAATTTTGGTTTTTATTTGAATAAAGCCTTGTCTTTGGTTATTAGGCTTATATGTGTTTATGTGTAAAAGCTTATAAGAATGGGCCTACTTGTCTGGTGGTTAAGTGGGGTGTGAAGTCACTAAGGGTTTGGAGTTCGAATCCCTGTGGCGAGCGAGGGATTTATTTTGCTGCTTGAGCCATGTGAGAGTTTGGAATAGGATGGGATTCTGAGTGGTAGAGTTAGTGGGGAGATTGTATAGAGAGATTTGAGGAGATTTTAGGGGAGTGGCTATCAGGATAGTCTTTATTGTTTTTTCTCCTATAACCGAAAATTTCTTTTCTTCCTAAAAATTTCAATCATTTCTCTCCTCTTCCCTATGCCGACCTCTATTTTGCTACAGTCTCATATTTCTTTCTCTGTTTGCCATCGCTCGTTAGCCTTTGTCATCTCTTCTTTCCTTTCGACATTAGTTGGAATCGATCTATAGTCTGCAAATCATTCCCATTAACGGGTTGAGAGCGTGAACTTCGCATTTTGATTAAAGTTTTTGGAGTGCTCGGGAGTGATTACGTGTCGAAATTGAACCAGGTGTGTACTCCAATTCCACAGAAAACGATATTCAGCGAAAGGCGAAAAGCATTCTGTCGATGCCACACGGATGACCACAAGGAGTTCCTTTCATGTGGACCGATGCACAGTAGGAGAGCTTTGAGAATCTCAAGATTGTGTTAACTCAGGCACCTGTTCTGATTCAGCCTGAGCCTGGTAAGGACTTCATGGTATACAATAATACGCCACATGTGGATCTGGGTTGTGTTCTGATGCAAGATGGTAAAGTTGTTGCTTATGCATCTCGTCAGCTCAAGTGTAATACCTCGAAAATTTTTATAGTAAAATGTTATCCGTGATATAGTAAAATAAGGAAATAAAGTGACAAAAAGGGAAATTTTGAGTTATGTCAATACTGGGAAGTATATTATGACATATTGATTCAAGAAAGGATTAAATTGTAAAAGTGAGAAAAGTTTTGTGGCCCAAGAGTAAATACTCAAAATTGGAAGGATTAAAGTGTAAATATGAAAATTTGAAGGACTAATAGTGCAAATATTTTAAGGGTGGAATGATCTAGAAACCAAGGAAAATTGATGAATTAGGACCAAATTGAATAGGTGAAGAATTATGAGGGACTAAATTACAAATTTACCAAATTAAGTGATGACTCAAGAATGGAATTTTAAAAGATCACAAAGGGCAAAATGGTCAATTGGAAGAGAGAGAAATCTAGAGACAATGATGATGTTGGAGATATATTAGATAAATTAAATAAATAAATATTAGTTTTTAATACTTTAAAATTGATTTTTAAATGATATTTTATTATTTTATTATTATTTTATTTAATATATATATATGCAAGGAAATAAAGGGGAGGATGATATGATATGATCACCTTTCTCATGCAACTAACGTGAGAAGAAGAAGAAGAAAGAAAGTTTTTCTTTTCTTACAATTTAGTCCTTCCTCCAAAAATTCATTATTTTCACCTAAAAATTGAAAGAATTCCCATAGCCATCAAGAGACAAAGATAGCAAGGAGATGATGGAGAGCAAGAATATCAAGTTGGATTCAAGAAATAGAAGCTAGAGGAGAGATAAAAATCAAGTTAAAGATTGAAGTCAATAAGAAAAGGTAAGTACATCAAGATTTCAATATGTTTTTAAGTTTGTTATTATTAAAAAAGCATGGAAATAATGTTATAGTAGAGTTTTCTTACATAAGGTTCTATATTCTTAATATGTTAGTGAAGAGAAAATAAGAGAAAGTGATGAGAAATGGTGTAGAAAAAGAAAATAAGGGTGTTATAACATGGTAATTAATATCTTGCACTAAAACAGTTCTAGACAGCAGCAGTAGTCTAACTTTGAAAAATCACCAAAAATTGTAGAAATCGAATTATAGGATGAATAAAATATTATATTAAATCTTATTGAGTCTAGTTTCTTATAAAGAAACGGTGTAAGTAATGGATTTGTAAATCAAGAGATATAATGAATTTTGTGAGACAAGATCAGAATGAATTCGGGTTCCCCTGTTCTGACTTTGGAAAATCATAAAAAAATTGGATAGAAATAATTAGGGGCTTAAATTTATATTTTTATAATATTTAATTAGTATATTTTCAATAGAAATAAACAGGAATATCATTTGAATTCTGTACAAGGATATAATTAAATTTTAGTGAAGAAGGGTCAGAACTGTCAGACAACAGAACAGGGGTAACTTTAAAGAATAAACTGTACTTATTGGATAAACCAAAAATTATGAAACTTTTATGGAAAAAATATATATGAGTCTAGTTTCAGGGAAAATTAGCGGATCTTAATTTGAAGCTCTATAGCTTCAGATATAAATAATTTAGTGACTATGACACAGATGGACAGTTTGAATATTCATAAAAGTAAATAATAAAAATTATAGATGATGTTACTTCCAAGTGTGTTATATACATTAAGGATGTGGAATGGAGAGGAGGAGGAGGAAAATATATATGAATATTCAGCTACCATGGCTAATTTGCATGTTTTAGGCTTAAGGACTAAATTGAATAAAAGTAAAACTTTAGGGGGTAATTTTGTAAAAATGTCAAAATGACCAAATTGAAGGGAATGAATTGTTTTATTATCTAAATTAATAAATTGAATGAAATTGTCAATTTAAGATCGAGTGAAAATTGGGAAAATGGTAAATTACCAAAATGTCCCTGAATCTTGATATTTTTGTAATTTCGCTGGGTAAATTCATGTAACTTGAATTATATTCTTAAATGCTTGAGATTGTATGTTATTGATGTGAATATGATTTGAATGTTCATTGTATGTAAATTTATGAAACATTGATATATTTGATAAAATGAGAAGAAATCCCGGTTGAATGAAAGGAAAATTCGATGGATCTCTGAAAAGGAATTGACGGTAAAAAGGATCTAGCCCAGACGGGTGATCCTATCCTATATAGCCCTCCTGAAGAATATGTGTAAAATGGATTTAGCCCAGACGGGTAATCCAAATTAGGGTCTGAATTTAGCCTGGACTGGTAATTCAGATCCAAGCTCATTAGAGTAATTGTCGTTGCAGGGGATTTAGCCTGGACTGGTAATCCCGACAATACTTTATAAGTTTATATTACAGGGATTTAGCCTAGACTGGTAATCCCACTGTAAGGATGAGGTTTGCGGGAGTGTGCTCTCTGATATGAAATGTGTAAGACCATGGTTGAAAGATACCATGGCAACGTGATATGAAATGAATAAGACCATGGTTGAAAGATACCATGGCAACATGAAGGGAAATGAATAAGGCCATGGTTGAAAGATACCATGGCAACGTGATATGAAATGAATAAGACCATGGTTGAAAGATACCATGGCAACATGACAGAAAATGAGTAAGACCATAGTTGAAAGACGCTATGGCATCATGTCAAAGATAAATAAGACCGTGGATGGGAGACGCGATGACATCTATTGAACAATTGATATTCAGGTAATATACATCAGATGACGAATGGTTATATAAAATGGTTGTGTGAAATGTTTACAAGAACTGGTCATATGGAAATATATGTACAAAATAGTTGTATGAAATAATTATGAAGATAGATAAACGAAATAAGAATAAGTACATGGAATATAATTTATGTTAAGTTTGATATAAACTTTACCGGAATAAATATACATAAAATATATGGAAATGATGGAGCATGAAATATTGATATAATGAAATGATTGATATATACTTATGAAGAAACGGTAAGAGAATGATATGTTTCATGACATGTACATATATGATTATCTTTGATATGTTGATACAAGGAAATTATGTAAGTAAAGACAATTATTAAACTCAAGTGTGACATGTCGAGAAAATAAGTATATCAATGTTGAATTTATATGAAATATATGCAAGTATACTAACAATGATGTGGCTTGACACTTAGACAAGTGTCAAGCTATTGATTGAATGGTAACATGTTTAATTATAAGAAGCATTGAAATAGTAAGTACTTAGATGAAAATAAAATTTAAGATTTTACGAAATTTTTTTTATGATTCCGATTTAATTTCGGTTGATTTTTAATGTATGTTTGGGGCTTCGAGGGCCCAATAAAGAGACGTTATGATTATTTTCAAAATATGAATAATAAATGACTCAGAATTATCTGAAAATGTTTAGTAAACTCCGATAATGCCTCGTACCTATTCTGGCAATAGATACGGGTAAGGGGTGTTACATCAAGACTCACGAAGCTAATTATCCGATGCACGATTTGGAGTTGGCAACAATAGTCTTTGCTCTTAAGCTCTGGACACTATCTGTACTGTGAGAAGTATACCATCTACACTGATCACAAGAGCCACAAATATCTCCTTTCTCAGAAAGAGTTAAACCTTAGGCAGGGTCGATGGGTTGAACTGTTTAAGGATTATGACTACAGTATTGAGTATCATCCTGGTAAGGCCAATTTGGTGGCTGATGCATTAAGCCGTAGGGCTATGACCGATTTGAGAGCGATGTTCGCTCGACTCAGTTTATTCGATGATGGGAGTCTATTGGCTGAGCTACAAGTAAGACCAACATGAATTGATCAGATCAGGGAAAAGCAGATGGAGGATAAGTCCATTGAGTTGAGGTTCCATAAGATTGAGAGTGGAGATACTACAGATTTTGGGATTAATGAGGATGGGGTACTGTGTTTCTGAGGACAGATCTGCGTACCGAATGATGATGACTTAAGACAGTCGATTCTAAGATTTTCTGACAGAACGTTTCACGACGTACAGTTACACACCTATTATGGATTGTAGTTGAACCGCTTCCAAGATTAAGCACTTATGTTAACAAAAACCCCATCAATAGCCTCAGCCCCTCATTAATTATCACCATAATATTGAAAATGTTTTAACAAACTAATGCTACTTACCAGTCAACAACCGCAACCACTTCCAGCCCTTAAAACCCCATACTCTCTTTAATGCTATAACTTTCGCAAAAACCGTTAACCATCTTATATGAATCCACAATCCCAAAAGAATACATTTATGCTATGCTAAAAACACTTACCACAAATCGAAAGATCCCTTACAGAAGAAAGGTAATCGGCCTACACTCTGGTTAAGGAAAATGAATCCCTAGCATTATTCAAACGAGGAAGAAAGGTCTTAGATGAACTTATTCATATGGAAAACAAAAAGAAGACAGCCTTTCGGCCCACGAGATACCAAAAACTGAGCATGGAAATAGAAGCGACCTAAGTTTCGGCTAGAGTAACCACTTACCCAAAAATCGAAAGGATGAAGCAACGGTTAGGAATGCAGAGTATTCGGCTTCTTTGAAGAGAAAAGAAGCAATGAAAGAGCAAGAAGTAATTGTGTTCGGCCTAAACAAACTTTAGAAACAAAGGAAGAAATATTGAAGACAAAAGAGTAATAGGTTCGGATAGAAAGAAAAGAATAGGTAGTCAATATTTGGCCAATGAGAGATTTCGCAGCTTTAGAAACAAAGGAGAGAGGAAAAAGGTTTGACTAGAACAACACAAGATATTCATTATATTGACACAAAACACTTGCAGTATACAAATCCTGAAGAAACACAAATGATAGCCAAGGAAGTCGGCACTAGAGAGAAAAGAAGCTAAAAACGGAGAACCCCAAAATGCCTAAAATGCAATTCGGCCACTACTCAATACCATTTGCCGAAAATGCACACCCCCAAACCCCTTGGCTGAATTTTGCATCATCAAGCTGCCCATTTCGGCTATAACTCTTCCCCACTCAAACTCCTTGAAAATCCCCTTGATTCTCTCCCTGATATCCTCCACAACCAACCACAAGGCCAATTCAAACTCTCCATCACCAGAGTTCAAATCCAACACTAACTCTTGCCATCCCCTATAGCAAAATAATTACTCCCTGCTTGCCATGGGATTTGAACCCTTGCTCTCACAATAATCATGCCATACCACCACTGCTAGGCCACAAGCTCACTTGTGTCATCAATCAGTCGTAATAAAATATAAGCCCTACATACCAACATCCAGATTCACTTAAGAGCAAAAATTAAAATAATTTGTAAGAGCCAAGACTTGAACCCAGGCTCCCTTGCAACCTTAATGATGCCACAATCACTAGACCACATGCTTCCTTATGTCATTTATTTAACACAATAATTTAAAAGGCCTTCATCCAAGCATCCAATGTTTTATTCACTTAAAACCAAAATTTGCTAAAGCCCAGATTTGAACCCAAGATTTCTCCAACACTTCTTAGGTCCATTAACCACCAAAGCAGACATTTAATTTTGTCATTTCCTTACACAATTAAATAC
This sequence comes from Gossypium hirsutum, assembly GCF_007990345.1. Taxonomy (NCBI): domain Eukaryota; kingdom Viridiplantae; phylum Streptophyta; class Magnoliopsida; order Malvales; family Malvaceae; genus Gossypium; species Gossypium hirsutum. The sequence goes on along the minus strand of NC_053436.1, from coordinate 100,720,121 downwards.
TTATATACAACCTCCTTACGGACCCATACTCAAGGCCCAATACTTTTAGGCCCAAATTTAGGGCGTTACATGGGCACAAGCACGAGTTCTCTTACGAGGCATGATTAACCTGAACAAAAGATGGGGAAAATTATTTTCTCAAAAATTTAATTCACAAAAATTATTAATAATTCAATAAACTGAAAAATTAAATAATTGAATAAAATTAAAAATTTAATAGAGAAAAAAATTGTCTTACCACCTTTCACTTAAGAACTCTTAAAATAAATAAACAAATAAATGAGAATCAAAAGATGGTGAATTAAGAGAGGGTGAGAGTTTTTTGGCTAAGGCTAGGTGAATGGGTGGTGCCACTAGGGTGCGCAAGGTAACAATGCTCGCGGAAGCTGGTCGAGCAACATGCGGGGCCTCGTCGTATAGGCCTGGTGCTAGGCGCAAATGTGGGACACGGCCTAGGCAGCTAGGGCTAGAGCAGTAGGCGCTGAACAAGGCTAGGCACGCAAGGTAGCACGCAGGTGAGGCGCCTAGGAGCAGCTGCTAGAGCTTGGACGAAGCAAGTGTGCAATGAAGCTGGGGCTGCTGGTTGAGCAATGTGCTGTTGTGGCTAGGGGCTCACGACACTTAGGGAATTTGGTGCTTGGGATTTTGAATGATGAATGATGAAGAAGGTGGTATTTATAATAAAGGGAATAGGACTTAAAGTAAAATTCTTAAAGCAGTTTAATCAATAAAGAATTCTAATCTTATACAAGTTAACAACAATTAATAATTAAATAAATGCATATTAATTTATTAATGCTATTAATTTATTAAAACAAAAATAAAATATTATTAAAACTAATCCTAATTCTATGCTAAATTGATAAAATTTAATATATAAATTATAAGAGATATAATTATATACTAAAGATTATCATCTTATTATTATTAAAAACTTATCAAATAAAATATGATTAAATTAATACTAATCCTAACTCTATATAAAGCTGATAATAATTAATATATATTATAATGGATATAAATATATATTAATAATTATCATTTTTTATTAAATTAAAAACATTTATTCTAGAAGCCTTTTGAAAATATTTACAAAAGAGGCATCTAGTTTTAATATTTACAAAAAGAGCAGCCAAATTTTAAAATGAATTCAATTAAGTCCTTAGGCTTAATGAAAATTTGAAATTGAGTTGCAATTTAGAACGTGGATCAAAATTGACCCTTTTATTTGAAAAAATAAAAATTTATTTTTCCATTTAGGGAATAATTTCTTAGGAAATTATGTCAAAATAAATTCCCCGGAAAGATTGGAGGGGTCACAAGCGGTCCCGCTTAAGTTCCAGTCTCCTAGATAGAATTTATTTAAACATACTATACCCGAAAATATACCCTAAATCATTTATTCAAAAATAAAAATGAGAAATTAAGTATCCGATTAAATGAACGAGATTTTATCTCGTTCAATTTTATCTCCCCAATAATGTTTCAAGCACTGAGCATTAACTCGGAAATTACCTCCCTTACCTTGGAGTTCAACAAATCCATATGGATCAACTTGATGAATCGTAAATGGACCGAACCAACATGATTTTAACTTACCTGGAAAACACCTTAATCTGGAATTGAACAACAAAACTTGCTTAGCTGCTTCAAATTCTCGAACTCGAATGTGTTTGTCATGCCATTTCTTGAGTCTTTCTTTAAGTAATGGCATTTTCATATGAGAACATTCGGAACTCTTCTAACTGAATAAGTTGGAACATTTATTTCTCTTTCGTTAGCTTAAGATCCAAATTAAGCTATTGAAGAGCCCAGTAAGCTTTGTTCTCTAACTCCAAGGGTAGATGACATGCTTTCCCAAAGACCAACTTGTAAGGTGACATCCCTAAAGGTGTCTTGTATGCTGTTCTGTAAGCCTAAAAAGCATCATCCAGCCTTTTAGACCAATAACTACCTTCTCAAGTATGCCTTTGATCTCTTTATTTTCCAGTTCAGCTCGCGCATTCATCTGCGGATGGTAAGCTGTTGCAACCTTGTTTCACTCCGTGCTTGTCTAATAACCATTTTAACCACTTGTTCACAAAGTGGGACCTTTTATCACTAATGATAGCTCTTGGGGTTCCAAACCTTGTGAACACATTTTCTGCAAGAACTTCATTACAACCTTCACATCGTTCGTCGGATAAGCTTCAGCCTCGACCCACTTGGACACATAGTCTACTGCTACCAATATATACTTGCGACCAAAAGACGGAGGGAAAGGACTAAGAAAGTCAATACCCCATACATCAAACAATTCTACCCCAAGGATGTTTGTTCAAGGCATTTCATTTCTGTTGGTGACATTCCCGACCCTGTGACATCGGTCACAGCTCTTTACGTACGCATACACATCATTGAATAGTGTTGGTCAAAAGAATCCGACTTGCAATACTTTGGCTGCCATACGAGTACCTCCGAAGTGTCCCCCACTCGGATCTGAGTGACAATGGTATAAAATCTTTTGTACTTCATCTTCTGCCACACATCTCCCAATCATCTGATCTGCACACTTTTTAAACAAATATGGCTCTTCCCAGAAATAGTACTTCACATCGTGAAGAAACTTTCTCCTTTGTTGATACGTATTATCAATTGGCATCAAACTACAAACAAAATAGTTAGCAATATCAGCAAACCAAAGGGTATTATGGACATGACTTACCTTCAGTATGTGTTCATCTGGAAACATTTCCTAAATTGGTATAATAGGAGAATTCCCTTCTTGTGGCTCCAATCTGGACAAGTAATCTACTACTTGGTTTTCTACTCCCATTTGATCTTGAATTTCTAGATCGCACTCTTGAAGTAGAAGCACCCGTTGGATCAGTCTTGGCTTAGCATCCTTTTTGGCAAGTAAGTACTTAATTACCGACTGGTGTGTATAGATAGTCAATTTGGTAACTACAAGATAAGATCAAAACTTGTTGATCGCGTTATTTTGTGATAGGTTTTAAATATTTATAATTAATTGTTCTTGAAACTAACTATTATTGCGATGTAGGCAAGGGTACCTATCGAACAGTAGTATAGTTTTAGCAAGACCAGATTGTTGAACCCAAAGGAACTAAAAGTACTAGTAATGACTGTCTTTTTATTATTTAGCCTAAGAATAAAGAGGTTTTGTTTTAACTAACTAATTATCTAAACTAAGAACTCGCAGAGAATAGAATTAGGGAATTGCTTTTGGGAAAATCGATTGAATTAAGACAATACCTAAAGAAAAATCCACCTAGACTGTACTTGTTATTCTGGCTCTGAATCTGGCGATTTATTATCCCTATTCAAGACTAATAACGTCTAATCCCTAGATTGAATAATTGAGACCTTTCTCTAATTAACACCCTAGGGTTGCATTAACTCGATCTATGGATCCCCTTATTAGGTTTCACCCTAATCTGGCAAAATCTTGTCAACCTATGTCTAGGCGCGCAAACAACTCCACTTAATTATGATAAATGTACTCTTAGGCAGGGTCTATTCCTCCTCTGAATAAGAGCTTATCTTGAATCAATATCCTGGGATATCAAAACAATAATTAAGTACACATAATTAAGAACGAGTTAAATATTTATCATACAATACAGAAAATAATAACAAGATTCATCTTAGGTTTCATTCCCCTTAGGTATTTAGGGATTTTAGTTCATAACTAAATAAGAAAACATCTCAGAATAATAAAGAATACAAAACATAAAGAAAACCCAAAACTCCTGAAGGGGAAATTGAGGAGAGATCTTCAGTCTTGATAGTGAATCCGGCTTTTGAGATGGATCAATCGGCTTCCTTGGAGTAATTCGTTACTCCCTATTCTGTGTGCCCCTTTTTCTTCCTCCTCTAGGGTGTATTTATAGGCTTTAGAATGCCTAAGATCCCTTAAAATTAGCCTTTTCCGAATTGTACTCAACTTGGGCTCGGCAGGGACACGCCCTTGTGCGATTACTTTAGGCCGTGCTCGAGCCTGCCAAATTGACACGGCCATGTGGTCTTCCCATGTGAGGAGGTCCAATCCGTGTTGATTTCGTACTTTGGCCCATTTTCTTCTTTTTTTGCCCGTTTCTCGTTCCTTTCGCTCTCTTATGCTCTCCTAAGTATAAAACATAAAATTAAAGCATTAGGAGCATCGAATTCACCAATTCTAATGGGAAATCATCCATAAAAATGCGTTAAACATGGGGTAAAAATATGTATAAATTACGGTTTATCAAATACCCCCACACTTAAGCATTTGCTTATCCTAAAGCAAAATTTTCAACTCATAAGCAAAATAAATTCTTCTCAACTTATAATTTCTATCGATAATATCTCAAAAGAATCCATAGGTAATCATACATTGAGAATTCAACTAAAATAACATAAAAGTTTCAAACATTCCAAGTTGAGTATTTAATCATGCAAACATAGGTGTCTCTCCTTATCTAAGTAGTTACCTTTGATTCAGAATATCACAGAGTTTCACATCCTCACTAAAGATTCACTCAAATCACTCAAGGTGTTTAAGGACAATAAATGAAGCAGACAATAAATGAAGCACTCAATAGTCAATAATGAAAAGTCATTACCATAGGCTTGCATGAAAATCAAATCTCCACCACTATAATTTAAGATGATACATCAATCAAAAGGTCTTTAGAGGGTTGTAATGAGGCTTGGTTATGGGGTGTGGTCACAAGCTGAAAGAAAGTGTTAGAATCGAGATTGAGTTGAAAAATTACTTAACTAGAAAAATATTTAATCATCACTTACGTACAATATAACTCCTTCTCTGACTATGGAATTTAAATACTAAAGCTTACAAACAGAAGATCACTACTAATATGTATAAATGTTTTTTTTAAGAATAAGTTAAATAACATAGACTAAATATTAAGAACAAGACATAGCTAAGCAATTTATTCAACTCAAATCTCGACAAAAATAGGGATTAATTTAGGGGATTTCAACAATAATGGGTTAAGGGTTAATATTAAGGGTAATACAAGAAATGGCTTGTTAGGCTCAAGGGGGTTTACTAGGGGTTAATCATGGAGGTAGGCTTTTCATGGCATGAGTGGGTTAATCGTAAGTTCCTTAATCATTTTGACATATCAAATCAAATGGTGTGGTCTTGACATGCATAATCAAGCAAGTTCTACAATAACAGTTCAATACTAATGCACTCAAAGCAATAATAAAAGTGAGCATGAAAGAATTAATAGATGCTCAAAAGGCTCAAAAATCTCACAGAAATTATGGCTTTTTGATGTTTAAAATCTCACAGAAAGTAATACCTAAACTTTGGGGAAACAACCTAAATTTTTAAATTCTTAAAAATCAACTTATCATGCTTGATTCCCTAGTGTCTTAAAGTTTAAACAATCAATGTATAAGTGCCTATGTTTTAATTCAAGATATATCAATCAAAATCATAAATCAATCCTAAATGCGATATGAGAGCTTTTCAAGAGAATAAGGCAGTCATTCAGGGATTTTTCTGATAATGAAATAAATACCCCCCACACTTAAGATGTACATTGCCTTCAATGTACAAAGATAGATATTAGAATATAAAAATAAGATAGGGAGAGAAGTGAAACTTCCTGTATGATGAATTCCTCGAACTAGAGTTTTGGAGAGTAATCGGTGCGAGAGTGGAGAAGGATACTCTGGTGATGGTAGAGGTTCATTAGTCCATAAGTCCTGCACCAAAAGAATATTATATCTAGTGGTAGCTATGGTCATGGTCGATTAGGACATGGCAGTCGTGGAGAACCTTTCCTGGTGGAGTTTTTAGTTCCTATGCGATGATGAGCTTAAGAGCTTTATATAACTGTGATAAAATCAGGAACTTTTTAGGGGATATTAGGAAGAATAATTACTCATAAAAATAACTGAAATTGATAATTAAAAATAAAATTCTAAAATCTAATAAAAATAAAAAGTAGTTTTAATAAAAATTAAAAACATAAAATAATAAATAAATGTTTTTAAACATCTTCATCGCTGGATGGCTCGCGAGGTGGGATTGGAGATGAGATGTGCAGGTGCTGACAAATCTACTGTAGAGTAGCATCAATGTTGTCAAATCGTTGAAAACACTGCTGCTCGAATCAAGTGAGGCGCTCAGAGATGTCAGCATATGAAGCCGTCGCATGAACTAGACGAGAGGGTGGTATAGCTGAGTTGGTGGTCCTCATGCTGTGGAGGGACATCATCAGGAATGTCCTCATAGGCCTCCTCCTCGGTAGATTGGGAGAGACGATATTGAGGAGGGTAAGTTCCTTGGCGCTTTTCGATCATCCTTATGCTAAGCATGCTCGAGATGCCTTGTGGAGACATTTGGCCAATGAGGGCTAAAGATGATTCTTGGGTTGCGGTGCTGAGGAGCCCGAAGTGTCGAGCCAACTGAGTAACATAGGGGCCAATGGAGATGACCCCCTTCCTATGCCACTCCATCTGGTGCTAAATCGCGAGGGCGATGAAACAGGCAAGGCCAATGACGTGCCCGTACAACATACACCATAAAAAGTAAGCGTCATGAATGTTGACGATGCCAGTGCTCTCTCGCCGTCCTATAATCGTGTGAGCCAAAATGGCGTGTAGGAACCTCAGAGATGGAGGGAGAGCCGATGCCTTGGAGCGGCTAGGATTGTAGGTGGCCCTACCTGGTACTAGTGCGTCCCAGCACCATGAAGGAGAACGATGGATGTGGCGGTTGAGAGCATGTAAGTTATTCTCCTCCTTGAATTCTTCCGTATATAAACCCAGCGCCGTACAGAATTCTGGGGCTCTGAGCTGGCGAACTAGTCCGCCTAGGCAAAATTGGACTATACCGGGATTATCATAGTTCGTCATTATGGTCTGGAGATGGAATGTTGAGCATATTTCCATCGTGATCTCGAGGTATGTTAGCTCGATGATCCCAAAGAACAGCTTCCAAAGGTCAGTGGTTAGGAGGGCCTGAATCGCTTCAGCCAACTGAACTTGTTCTACCGCAGCCCAGTCGATGCAGCAGCCTGCAATTAAAGGTCGAGCCCAGAGTATTTGGAATAGTTCTTCTTGGGACCCGATGGGGAACCTCAAGAAAGGGTGACGAACTTCTGCGGTAGGACTCGAGGAAGATGACCCTCCCTTCATTTTCTTTGAAGTAGGGACAACGGCCTTTTTACCACGTGAAGACGACATTCTGAACCTGCAATCAAAACCATTACTTTGGTTTGATAAGTGGATAAGAAAGAATGTATCTAAATTCAAAATGTCATAGATTATGACTAATACATCAGCCACAACTATCATCACTTAACAATTCTAATCAAACTAATCCATTTTATAGCATACTTTTGTGGCATTGCATGATAATAGCATGATACTTTTGTGACTAATACTTTTGTGGCAAATAACAAGAAGCATTTGAAAAGTATGAGGATCAAGTTAGAATATTTGAAAAAGGCATGAGTATTTCACCTATCCTAACCATGAATATTTTACTTTTTACTAATCAAATGGAGTAAAGAAATCTTGTAATGAAATAAAAAAAAACTTGAACATGAAAAAAAATGAAAATTATTCTAGATTATGACATTTAAAAGTATGAAAATAACATAAAAACTTGCATATTATTATGATAAAAAACCTTAGAAATCATTAAAATAGACAAGAAAGAAGTAAACAAACACTAGAAAGGGTAAACAAACACTAGGAAGGGAGGATTGAGTGTCAAAAATAGAGTTGGGGCTCGGCGCACGAGTTTGGCAGGGAGGCCGTATGGAATTACAGTGGCTAGGGTTAGGGTTTTTGAGTGAGAAAGACAATGAATAGTGTAGGGTATTTATAGATTTTGGGGCACACGGCTAGGTAACACCCCCGTGTTCCTCAATTTTAGCCCGTGTGATTCGCGAATTTTGAATTTGGGTGCGTCTGACATTTAGTACATGCCCATGTTCCTTGGGCGTGTGGGTGCACACAGTCGTGTTGCACGGCCATGTCTGGTGTTGTTCACTTCTCCCAGGCTCATGTATGAAGGCCCACACCCGTGTCAATCTAACAGGTTCGACCACAGGTGCTAGACACCAACGTGTCGCACACCCATGCTGTTTTAACAAGTTCACCCACGATTCTTCAACACGGGCGTGTCCTACGCCCGTGTTGTTTTAGCAGGCTCGACCACGGCCATGTCGCATGGTCGTGGCATTTTATCGTAGCCTGTGTTTGGGAAAATCTTTGCCCTATTTTCACATGGCCCTAAGCACGCCCGTGTGCTTGGCCGTGTCTCTGTGGAAAACCTGTATTCAAGAGCTCTATTAGTAAGTTAGGTGTTGAAGACTAAATTTTAAAGAAGTTAATACAGTTAATGCTCGGGTTGCCTCCCGAAAAGCGCTTATTTATAGTCTAAGCTTGACTTACCTCTCCGTTGAATGATCATGGTGGCTTGAGGAGTTTATACTCCTCATTCCTGCTATCAATCTCATCAAAATAAGGTTTTAAACGGGTGTTGTTTACCTTAAAAGTGCCAAACTTGGGATGACTCACCTAGACCGTACAGAATGGGAAAATACTGAGTACTGTAATAGGGATTTCTTCATTTTGTGCGGTAGCAACAATGTGGGGATCTACGGTATCTAATAAGACTCTATCTCAAACTTTAAGTTGATTTGGAAAGGTATTGAGCTCGTTCTATCATAAATTCAATTTGTCGGGTGTTCTTAGTTTATGCGTCTGCCATTCATCTAGTTCCTCGATTTGTAGCCTTTGATCTTCATGAATAAGTCTTCTGCTACTGCTTGAGAATGACTCATGTGCTTTCTTCAGACTTATTTCCTGCAAAGTAGGTTGTACCAAATTGTCAGTTTTAGTAGAATGGTTTAGACGATCACCTTCAATTTCCGATATGTTGCTAGAATTACGAGCTTGAAGGGTGATTGTTTCATCTCCCACACGGAGTGTAAGTTCACCTATTCCAGCATTAATAATTTTTTTAGCAGTTGCTAAAAAGGGCTTTCCTAGAATTAAAGGAGTGTTGCTATCCTCCTCTATGTCTAGAACAATGAAGTCAACGGGAAATATAAATTTATCGATTTTAACTAGCATATCTTCAATAATACCCCTAGGGAATCTTATAGTTTTATCTGTTAATTGAATGCTCATCCTAGTCTATTTGGGTTTCCCAAGACCTAATTATTTAAACATTTTGCAGGGCATGACGTTAATACTAGCCCCCAAATCAGCTAATGCATTATTAACATCTAAACTACCAATTAAGCAAGGAATCGTAAAACTCCCTGGATCTTTTAGTTTGTTGGGTTGTTTATTTTGGAGAATAGCTGAGCAAACTGTGTTTAGCTCCACATACGATGCCTCGTCCATCTTCCTCTTATTTGCTAAAAGCTCCTTTAAAAATTTCATTGTGTTTGGCATCTGCGATAAAGCTTCAATAAACTGTAAGTTAATACGTAATTTTTTTAAGAGTTTAAGGAATTTACCAAATTGTTCATCTGAGCGGTCTTTCCTTGTCGCGTTGGGGTATGGCACACGAGGTTTATATTCGACATTCACTGATTTGTTTTTATTATGACCTACCTCACCTTGACATTTGCTTACCACAGTTTCTTGTCTTGGTTCTGGTTCAGGCTCAACGACTCCTTCGTCATCTTGAATATTAATTGTGTTGAGCTGTTCCCTTGGGTTGGGTTCAATATTACTTGGCAAGCTACCTTGTGGTCATTCAGAGATTAGTTTGGAAAGTTGGCCTATCTGAGTTTCGAGCCCTTGGATCGATGCTTGTTGATTTTTAAGTGCTGTCTCAGTGTTCTGAAAACGGGTTTCTGACACTGAGATAAACTTTGAGAGCATCTCTTCAAGGTTCAGCTTTTTTTCCTGTTGATAGGGTGGTTGTTGAAAACCCGGAAGATGTTGTGGTCTTTGATTTCCTTGACCGCCCCACGAGAAATTGGGGTGGTTCCTCCAACCTCATTGTAAGTGTTACAATATGGGTTATTTTGGGATCGAGAGTTATTGTTACCCATATATTGGACTTGTTCCTCCTCGATGCTAAGGTTGAAGGGTTGATACTCTGTGCATACTCCTCCTCCATTCGTCTCGCACCTCATTACTGGATGTACTTGAGTAGAACCTAGTAAACCATCAATCTTTTTATTTAGAAGTTCTACCTGGTTTGACAGCATAGTAACCGAATCAACATTATAAACGCCTACTATTTTAGTTGGCTTAGTCCTCATGACTTGCCACTAATAGTTATACAGTGACATCTCATCTATAAACTCATAGGCATCTTCAGGTGTTTTATTATTGATGGTTCTGCCAGCAGCTGCGTCAACCATTTGTCGAGTTGAAGGAGTCAGACCATCATGGAACGTTTGAACCTGTAGCCAAAGCAGTAACCCATGGTGAGGGCACCTTCCCAGTAAGTCTTTGTATCTCTTCCATGCGTCGTAAAGAGTTCCTAAGTCCATTTGCACAAACGAAGAGATATCATTAAGTAGTTTAGCCGTTTTAGCCGGCGAAAAATATTTTAATAGAAATTTTTTGGTCATTTGTTCCCAAGTAGTGATTTATCTTTGTGGTAATGAGTTCAACCACTGTTTATCTTTGTTTCTCAATGAAAAAGGGAATAACCGAAGATGAATGGCATCATCAGAAACACCATTAATTTTAAATATATCGCATAGTTCTAAGAAGTTTGCTAAGTGAGCGTTGGGATCCTCATCCTGCAGACCATCAAACTGAACAAATAGCTGTATCATTTGAATAGTGTTAGGTTTTAGTTCAAAAGTATTTGCAACTACAGAAGGTCTAACTATGCTCGATTCAGTTCCTGTTAAAGAAGGTTTAGCATAATCATACATAGTGCATGGAGCAGGGTTTTGATTAACAGCAATTGCAGGAAGTAGCCAATTGTCTTGGTTTTCAGCCATCTCTTCGGTTGGGGGTTGAGTATCATCCTCTTGCTCGTTCTCTGTGTATCTTAAGCTTCGCCTTATTTCTTCTTTGCTTTCTGCGAACTGTGCGATCGATTTCTTTGTCAAAAAGTAATGGTCCTAACAGGTTTCTTATAGTCATAAACTATAAAAACCTACCAAGAGAAAGAAAAAAAAGTATATTAATAAATAATAATAATTAAATTAAATTTAAATTGCAAGAAAAATAAATGGCTAAAGTAATAAAAATTGAGCGTTCCTAATATCTTCGTTCCCGGGCAACGGCGCCAAAAACTTGATCGCGTTATTTCGTGATAGGTTTTAAATATTTATAATTAATCATTCTTGAAACTAACTATTATTGTGATGTAGGCAAGTGTACCTATCGAACAGTAGTATAGTTTTAGCAAGACCAGATTGTCGAACCCAAAAGAACTAAAAGTACTAGTAATGATTGTCTTTTTATTTCTAGCCTAAGAATAAAGAGGTTTTGTTTTAACTAACTAATTATCTAAACTAAGAACTCACAGGGAATAGAATTAGGGAATTGCTTTTGGGAAAATCGATTGAATTAAGACAATACCTAAGGAAAAATCCACCTAGATTGTACTTGTTATTCTGGCTCTGAATCGGACGATTTATTATCCCTATTCAAGACTAATAACGTCTAATCCTTAGATTGAATAATTGAGACCTTTCTCTAATTAACACCCTAGGGTTGCATTAACTCGATCTATGGATCCCCTTATTAGGTTTCACCCTAATCCGGCAAAATCTTGTCACCCTATGTCTAGGCGCACAAACAACTCCACTTAATTATGACAAATGTACTCTTAGACAGGGTCTATTCCTCCTCTGAATAAGAGCTTATCTTGAATCAGTATCCTAGGATATCAAAACAAGAATTAAGTACATATAATTAAGAACAAGTTAAATATTTATCATACAATTCAGAAAATAATAACAAGTTTCGTCTTAGGTTTCATTCCCCTTAGGTATTTAAGGGTTTTAGTTCACAACTAAATAAGGAAACATCTCAGAATAATAAAGAATACAAAACATAAAGAAAACTCAAAACTCCTGAAGAGGAAATTGAGGAGAGATCTTCACTCTTGATGGTGAATTCGGCTTCTGAGATGGATCAATCGGCTTCCTTAAAGTAATTCCTTACTCCCTATTCTATGTGCCCTATTTTCTTCCTCCTCTAGAGTGTATTTATAGGCTTTAGAATGCCTAAGAGCCCTCAAAATTAGCCTTTTCTGAATTGGACTCAACTTGGGCTCGGCAGGGACACGCCCATGTATGATTACTTCAGGCCGTGCTCAAGCCTGCCAAATTGACACGGCCGTATGGTCTTCCCGTGTGAGGAGGTCTAGGCCGTGTTGGTTTCGTACTTTGGCCCATTTTCTCCGTTTTGGTCCGTTTCTCGTTCCTTTCGCTCTCCTATTCTCTCCTAAGTATAAAACATGAAATTAAAGCATCAGGCACATCGAATTCACCAATTATAATGGGAAATCATCCATAAAATGCTTTAAACATGGGGTAAAAATATGTATAAATTATGGTTTATCACTTGTCAAAAGAAAATACAATAGTAAGTAACTCTTTTTCTATTACCGTATAGCTCAGTTGAGCTCCTATAAGAGTTCGGCTTGCATAGTAGATGTGATGAAAAACTTTGTTTCTTCGCTGGCCCATAACAACTCCTGTCGCGAAGTTGCTTGCGTCACACATCAGTTCAAATGGAAAATCCCTATCTGGTGTGACGATTATGGGTGCCGTAACTAATCGACTCTTCAAATCCTTAGAAGCTCTTGAGCGTTCATCATCGAACTTGAATGTCGTGTCCTTCTCCAATAATTTGCATATGGGTTTAGCAATTTTGGAGAAGTCCTTGATATATCTTTGATAGAAACTGTCGTGGCCCAAAAAACTCCTAACACCATTACAGATGTTGGCGGTGGAAGCTTCTCAATAACGTCTACCTTCACTTTATCTACCTCGATCCCATGTCTCGTTATCCGATGCCCTAGAACAATTCATTTTCATACAATGAAATGGCACTTCTCCGAGTTAAGTACGAGGTTCGTTTCTTCGTATCGCCTTAGTACCTTAGCTAGATTGGCTAAGCAATCATCGTAAGTATCTCCGAATACTGAAAAGTCATCCACAAAAACTTCAAAGTACTTTTCAACTATGTCAGTAAAACTAGATATCATACATCTTTGAAATGTAGCAGGTGCATTACATAAACCAAATGGCATGCGTCTGAATGCCAATGTACCGTACGGACAGGTGAACATCGTCTTGTGTTGATCTTCTGGTGCTACTGTAATCTGATTATACCCTGAGTATCCATCGAGAAAACAATAATAGTCTCGCCCCGTGAGTCTATCCAGCATCTGGTCCAAGAACGACAAAGGAAAGTGATCTTTCCTAGTCCCATTGTTTAGCTTCCGGTAATCGATGCAAATCCTCCATCCCGTAACTATTCTAGTCGATATCAACTCATTATTCTTGTTCTCTACAACTGTGATACCTCCCTTCTTTGGCACACACTGGACCGAACTTACCCATGAACTGTTTGAGATGGGATAAATGATACCCGCATCTAACCACTTGATAATCTCCTTTTTCACCACGTCCTTCATGATGGGGTTCAGTCTTCGTTATCCACCAATCATCCCTTTTTCACCATCTTCCAGAATAATCTTGTCCATGCATACAGATGGACTAATTCCGTGAATATTGGCTATGGTCCATCCAATAGCCTTCTTGAATTATTTCAAGACTAAGATAAGTTTTTCTTCTTGCTCAATAGTCAATTCTGCTGAAAAAATCACAGGCAGAGTAAAAGCGTTACCTAAATAAACGTATTTTAAATGTGAAGGTAATACCTTGAGTTCTAATTTAGGTGGTTCCTTGATAAACGATTTTGGTTAGGCATACTCCCTCTTCTCTAACTCCAAAGATTCAAAACGGGATTGTGGATTAAATCCCCTTTGGTTAGCCTCTAGCAAAGCTAAGTACTCATCCTCCTCTTCATCATTTGGAGGGTCCGATGTCAAAATTCTTTCCAATGGATCCTCAACAGAGTTGAGTTCCTTTTCCACTATTAAATCCTCTAAGTCGGATACTGCAGAACAATCATCAACCGCGTCAGGAAATTGCATAGACTTAAAAACATTAAATCTAACCTGATCATTCTGAACACGCATCGTAAGCTCACCCTTTTGCACATCAGTAAGGGTCCTTCCTGTTGCTAAGAACGGTCTTCTTAAGATAATTCGTACTTCTTTGTCTGCTTCAAAATCTAGAATCACAAACTCAGCAAGAAAGATGAATTTATCTACACATACTAATACATCCTCAATATTTCTTTCTGGATGTGCTAAGGATCGATCTGCTAGTTGAAGCGTAACTGTAGTAGGTCTAACTTCACCTATCCTCAACTTTCTAAATATTGACATAGGCATCAAGTTTATACTTGCACCCAAGTCATATAGTGCCTTACCATAATATGTTGTTCCAATGCTCCAGGGTATAGTAAAACATCCAGGATCCTTCAGCTTTGGGGGTAGTTTGTCTTGACGATATACGCTGCATTCCTTCGTTAGAGCTACCATCTCAAATTCTCCAAGTCTTCGCTTCTTGGACAAGATATCTTTCATAAACTTGACGTAGTTCGACATTTGTTCAAGTGATTCTACCAACGGGATATTGATATGAAGTTTCTTGAGTACATTAAAGAACTTCTTGAATTAAATTTCCTATTTCTACTTCTGAAGTCTTTGAGGGTAGGGTGGTGAAGGTTTCATTACTGGAACTGGTTCTGGTTGATTTGTCTTTGGTGGCAATCCTACATCTAACGCAGTTATTCGTTTATCAGAATTAGGTGGTTCTGAGGTTACCTTATCAGATTTTACAGGTTCTAGTTCTGGTGAAACTGGAATTTCAACACTCGGTTGAAGTTCCTCTGAGTCTTGAGTGTCAGCTGGCTCCTTTTTAGCTTCGATGGTGTTGGGCTCACTGTCTTTTCGCTCCTCAATGTTAACGCTTTGCAATGTTCCTTCCCTGAATTTCTTGGATTTTTTGTATCATTAGGTAAAGCACCTTGTGGTCAGTTTCTGAGTTCAGTTGCAAGCTGGCCCATCTGGTTCTCCAAGTTCTTCAATGTAGCTTCTTAGCTTTGAATTAAGGCATCATTCTTCTCCATGTAAGCTTTCAGTATATTTTCTAAGCTATTGGATGATTCAGCTTGAACTGGTCTTTAAACTTGATGGGAAAAATTAGGCGACTAGGTCAGTCTAGGTTGGGCGTAGTTGTTACTGGTTCCAGCCCATTGGTTACTCTAGGAAAAATTCGGGTGGTTTCACCACGATGGGTTATAGAAGTTGGATTGTATTCCTTGTCCTCCTCGATTTTGGTTCTGGTTACCCATGTAATATACGGATTCGGGGTTCGATGGACATTCTTCGAACAAATGTCCTTCCCCACAATAAGGACAGGCTATACTCTCAAATTGGTGAGGTGGTTGGGCTGCAAAACTATTAGACCCATTAGTGGTAACATTCTTAAGCATTGAGGATATTGAAGATACCTGAGATGCGAGTGAAGTGAGAGCATCCACTTCATGTATTCCAGTGACTCATCTTCCTAACGCAGCTCGATTGGTTGGCCATTGATAATTGTTACTGGCGATCCTCTCGATGATTTCATAAGCCTCATTGTAAACTTAGAAAGAAGAGCACCATTAGCAGAGGTGTCCACTACCATCCTTGTGTGAGCATTGAGACCATTATAAAATGTCTCAAGTTGGATGCAATGTGGGATTCCATGATGAGGGCATTTCCGTAATAATTCTTTGTATCATTCCCATGCCTCATACAAGGACACATCATGCATTTGTTGGAAGCCAGTGATCTCATTCCTCAACTTAGCGTTCTTGCTTGGTGGGAAATACTTCATGAGGAATCTTTCAGCTAACTCTTGCCATGTGGAAATTGAGTTTGGTGGCAATAAGTTCAACCAGGATCGAGCTCTGTCCCTTAGTGAGTACAGGAATAGCTTCAATCGTAATGCATCTTCGAGTACTCTAGCTAATTTGAAAGAGTCGCTCACCTCCATAAATAGTCTTAAATGAAGATGAGGATCTTCGGTAGGCATTCCACTGAATTGGCCCACTGTCTGAAGCATCTGGAACATGACTGGCTTCAGCTTGAATTGTCGTGCCTCAATTTTAGGTCTCCTAATGCCCGGATTAAGATCATTAAACACTGGCACAACATATTGTCTTAAGGCTCTATCCCTATCATCAGCAATAAGGATAGCATTTTGAGCAGGGTTTGCTCCATTTCCTTGATTCATATTCTCGAAATTCATTCCTTCAGTCCTTCTCTGGTTCGCTTGTCTTCTTCGCTGTCGAAAGGTTCGTTCTATCTCAGGGTCTACAGGGAGTAAGTCAATAATCTGGTCAATACTCATAAACAATTGTAATAATCACAGAAAAATTAAGTAAAAATTTAAACAAGAAAATAAACCAAAATGTAAAACTAATAAATTCACAAATAATGGCTTTTTTAAAACAATCCCCAGCAACGGCACCAAAAACTTGGAACGACAGAAAATGTGCAAGTGTACACAATCGCAACAAGTAATAAAGTGACAAGTAAATGTTGAGTTATCGTACCCACAGGGGCTGTAAAAAGAATTATTTGTGAAATTAATTGTAAAACACTTTGGCAAGGTAAAAATAATTTGGTTTTAAAATATGATAAAAAAAACTATTTAAAAACTAAGTAAATAATTAAAATAAAACAAAGGAGTTCTAATGCATGATTTAAAATAAGATTTAATCAAGATAACATACTTGAGTTGGATTAATTACATTTCTTTAACTTAGAATTATTAAACTTATGTTTATATTGCTACGAATAAATTCACGGCAACTCGGTAATTTGCTAACTACTGCTCACACATACTTATTAAATTAATCAATCTCTTGATCATTTTTCAATGTCAATCCAAGCGGTTAATTAATCTTCACAAGCATATAAAAGATTAAGTGAGGTAACAGGGTATTTCTACCTTGAAACAGTTTAATCACAAAAATCTTGCAAGTTATTCAAGGTAGATGTATCGCTGAATACAATGCTAATTTAAACTTCAACGACCTTAGAAGAATAAACATGCACTGATTAAGCATTGTGTCTATTAATTATAATTTCAATACGATTTAATAATTAATTCATTAGTTATTTAACAATTATATTGCAAAAATAACTTAGGGATGATTTTACTTAACCAAGCAATTTACCGAGGCCTATAACAGCATAAACATCATTTTAACAATTCAAGCAGGCAGAATATAATCAACCCAACACAAACTTAATTTAAGTTAACTTGATTAAAATAACCATTTCAATATCATAAATATTCATAAACATGTTCGTCAAAACAACAACAAAAATTAAAGAGATAGGGAACAAGAAGCAAATCCGGTGTTTCTCCGTGGCTTGACTAGTTGCTCCGTTCTTCGTTCTTCGTTGCCCTTGACTATCAAGGTAGCTTATGAACACCTAATTGCTGCTCCAAAATGGCTGATGAGAGCCTCTTTCCCAAGAGAAGAAATCGGCACTTGAACAAAAAAGGGAAATGGGATGGAAAAAAATGGAGAGAAAAATGAGAGAGGAAAAGAGAGAATGAGAGAATGTTGTGGGATTGAGGGATGGTTTGAATGATCACCAAGGGGTGGCTTTTATAGCTGATTGTGGCTGCTAAAAATATCAAATTCCAGCAGCGAAAGAGCCACCCTATGGCCGGCCATCTACTTGGCAAAATTTGAGACTTTCAATTTTGCTAAAAATAGCCTGGGGCAGATCTACAAAGCCACAATTAAAGGTGGGGTTTGAATGCAATTTGGAAGTCTTTCAAGGGCCTTTTTGGAAGCATATTTAATCAGCTAAAATTCTGATTTGGGTTAGCATATAGACGGTTCTGGGCTGCCCAATTAGTGGCTGGTTCGGTTCACTCAATTTGGTTCGACTAGTGCGGTTCAACTAGACCCTGTCTCCATGATTAATTAAAAATAATTTATTTAACCCAATTAAATGGGGAATAAATTAAAATTAATTAAATTATGAATTAATACACATTTCTGGACCATCTTAGGCTGGAAATTAATGTGCCTCGATACTTCAAATTGCTCCTCGATTTTGTACTTTCAACAATGTCAACCAAGTCAATTTTAGCCCTTTGCGCGACTATGTCGAAAATAGTCAAAATTAATCAAAATTAAGTATAAAATTAACTGAAATTCATCATGTTCATATTTTTAACGCAATTTAATTATTTTTCGACAAGAATTTAACCAGATTTGCACGAATTTAAGTAAAAATGGTTATGAAAAAGCATATAAATTTTTGTGTTTCCATCTATCTCGAATCTTCTTAATAGCATCCTCTGTTTCTTGAATTAACTCCAGTCCAATCATATTTCTTTCATTCAATTCCATCCAACACACAGTTGACCGACATCCATGACTATATAATGCTTCGTACGGAGCCATTTGAATACTTGATTGGAACTATTATTATATACAAATTTAGCCAACGGTAAATAACGTTCCCAACCTGATTCAAAATCAATGACACAAGCCCGAAGCATATCTTCTAAAATCTGAATGACTCACTCAGATTGTCCGTTAGTCTATGGATGGAAAGCTGTGCTAAAATTAAGTCGTGTACCCAGAAATTCATGCAACTGCCTCCAAAATCTTGATGTAAATCGCGGATCCCGATCAAAGACTATTGACATAGTAATACCATGCAATCTCACAATTTTCCAAATGTAAATGTAATAGCCTGAATTTTAACGATGTCGAAAATAGTGGTTTGAGACCATCAAATCCGACAAATGAACTCGTAGATTATATTATTTAATATTTACGAGCCAAATGTAGTTTTTAAAAGATTTTTGGAATAGTAAATTGTGTTTTATAAAGATTTATTTGGTCAAGAAATTGAGAAAAAGAGGTATTGAGATCTTGATGATATAAACTGAGCCATAAATATTTTTATAAATATTTACGAAATGTCAATAAGGTAGTATTAAAATTTTGTTAGAAAATTTTGACGTTTGGGTGGTCAATTAAATAAAAGGGATTAAATTGGAAAATGTGTAAAAGTTGCTAAAAGGATTAAATAGCTCAATTGTCAAATGAGGAAGGACCTAAAGTGAAAATAAGCCCAAAGGAGATATTTTGGGCGGCAATAGCTGAGAAAAATCAGGAAATGGGTGAAATCAGGGCAAAATTGGAAAATTGCCAAAATTTGCTAAATAAAAATGGGACTAAATTGGAATATCTAGAATTCTCTTCATTTCTCTTCATATTCATCAGCTGAAAAACAGCCATGGAAGGGGGTTCAAGCTGGTTTTCATGCTCTAGCTTCATGTAAGTTTAATTCTTGCTTTCTCCTTGAAATTTCTATGTTTTTGGAATTTTACAATTGGGTCCAACTTACTATTTCATTAGCTTTTGATTCCATGGCTAATTTTTAAAGTTTTTATGGATGAGTGCTGAAATAATATGATGAATAATCATAGAATTGAAGCTTTACTTTGGTATAAGATGATTTTATCAAGTAAAATTGATGGAAAATTCATTTTAGGACCTAATTAAGAAAGAGTTTGGAATTAATGTCTAATGCTAAAGTTCTGATTTTTAGGGGTTATGAAGAAGTTTAAAATGATAGACTAAAGTATTAATTGAGAAAAATTAGCTCAATTGAGGGGTTAATTGAGCAAGGACTGAATTGTATAAACTGTGAAATTTGGGGCAAAATGGAAATCAACATTTTTCATTAAAACTGTTTTGGACAACAGCAGTAGTGTAACTTTGAAAAATCACCAAAAATTATATAAATCGAATTAGAGGATGAATAAAATATGAAATTAAAGCTTATTGAGTCTATCTTCTTATAAAAGAAACTATGTAAGCAATGAAATTGTGAATCATGAGATATAATAAATTTTATGAGACAAGGTCAGAATGATTTCGGGTTCCCCTGTTTTGACTTTGGAAAATCATAAAAAAATTGGAGAAAAATAATTACGGGCTTAAATTTATATGTTTAGAATCCTTAATGATCCTATATTCCATAGAAACAAATGAAAACATCATTTGAATCTTGTACGAGGATATAATTAATTTTTAGTGAAGAAGAGTTGGAACTGTTAGACAGCAGAACAGGGGTAACTTTAAAGAATAAACTGTACTTATTGGCTAAACCAAAAATTCTAAAAATTTTATGGTTAGAAGATATATGAATCTAGTTTCAGGAAAAATTATCGGATCTTAATTTTGAGTTATATAGCTCCAGATATAAATAATTTAGTGACTATGACACAGATGGACAGTTTGAATATTCATAAAAGTAAATAATAAAGATTATAGATAATGTTACTTACAAGTGTGTTATACACATTAAGGATGTGGAATGGAGAGTAGGAGGAGGAAAATATATATGAATATCCAGCTAGCATGGCTAATTTGCATGTTTTAGGTTTAAGGACTGAATTGAATAAAAGTAAAACTTCAGGGGGTAATTTTGTAAAAATGTCAAAAATGACCAAATTGAAGGGATTGAATTTTTTTATTAGCTAAATTAATAAATTGAATAAAATTTTCAATTTAAGATCGGGTGAAAATTGGGAAAATGGTAAATTACCAAAATGCCCCTTAATCTTGATATTTCTGCAATTTCGCCAAGTAAGTTCGTGTAACTTGAATTATATTCTTAAATGCTTGAAATGCATGTTTTTTTTATATGAATATGATTTGAATGTTCATTATATGGAAATTTATGAAACATTGATATATTTGAAAAAAAAGGAAAAAAAATCACGGTTGAATGGAAGGAAAATTCTATGGATCTCTGAAAAGGAATTGACGGTAAAAAGGATCTAGCCTAGACGGATGATCCTATCCTGATATAGCCCTCCCGAAGAATATGTGGAAAATGGATTTAGCCCGGACGGGTAATTGGAATTAGGGTCTGAATTTAGCCTGGACTGGTAATTCAGATCCAAGCTCATTAGAGTAATTGTCGTTGCAGGGGATTTAGCATGGGCTGGTAATCCTGACAATACTCTATGAGTTTATATTACAGGGGATTTAGCCTGGACTGGTAATCCCACTGTAAGGATGAGGTTCGCGGGAGTGTGCTCTCTGATATAGAATGTGTAAGACCATGGTTGAAAGATACCATGGCAACCTGATATGAAATGTGTAAGACCATGGTTGAAAGATACCATGGCAACGTTTGAAAGATACCATGGCAACCTGATATGAAATGTGTAAGACCATGGTTGAAAGAAACCATGGCAACCTGATATGAAATGTGTAAGACCATGGTTGAAAGATACCATGGCAACGTGATATGAAATGTGTAAGACCATGGTTGAAAGATACCATGGCAACGTGATATGAAATGGAAAAGACCATGGTTGAAAGATACCATGGCAACCTGACATGAAATGAGTAAGACCATGGTTGAAAGATACCTTGGCAACATGATGGGAAAATGAATAAGACCATGGTTGAAAGATACCATGGCAACATGACAGAAAACGAGTAAAACCATAGTTGAAAGATACTATGACATCATGTCAAAGATAAATAAGACCGAGGAAGAGAAACGCCAAGATATTTATTGAACAATCGATATTCAGGTAATATGTATAAGATGGAATGGTTATATGAAATGGTTGTATGAAATGTTTACAGGAATTGGTCATATGGAAATATATGTACAAAATAGTTGTATGAAATAATTAAGAAGATAGATAAATGAAATAAGTATGGGTACATGGAATTTAATTTATGTTAAGTTTAATACGAACTATTACTGAAATAAATATATACAAGATATAAGGAAATGATGGTGCATGAAATATTGACATAACAAAATGAATGATATATGCTTATGAAGAAACAGTAAGAGAATAATATATTTTGTGACATGTACATATATAATTATCTTTGATATGTTGATACAAGGAAATTATGTAAGTTGAGACTATTATTAAATTCAAGTGTGATATGTTGAGAAAATAGGTATATCAATGTTGAATTTATATGAAATATGTGCAAGTATACTAATAATGTTGTTGTTTGACGCTTAGACAAGTGCCGAGCTATTGATTGAATGGTAACATGTTTAATTATAAGGAGCGTTGAAATGGTAAGTACTTAGATGAAAATATAATTTAAGATTTTGCGAAAATTTTTATGATCTCGATTTTATTCCAGTTGGTTTCTAATGTATGTTTTGGGCTTCGAGAGCCCAATAGAGAGACGTTATGATTATTTCAAAATATGAATAATAAATGACTCAAAATTATCTGAAAATTTTCAGTAAACTCCGGTAATGCCTCGTACCCTATTCCAGCAATGAATACGGGTAGGGGGTGTTACAGTAAACCTCAACAAGTTTCTAAAGTGACCAATTAGTTTGAACTACTATAAAATGAGCCAATTTTGTAAGAGAATCAACAATCACCCAAATAGCATTTTTCTTACTCGCTGATAATGGTAACCCCGTTACAAAATCCATCGTAATACTGTCCCATTTCCATTTTGGAATATTAATAGGCTGAAGTAATCTAGTATGAACTTGATGCTCTGCTTTAACTCATTGACAAGTCAAGCATTTAGCTATATATTCAATTATATCTCTTTTCATACCTAGCCACCTATAAGATTCCCGTAGATTACGGTACATTTTCGTTCCACCCGAATGCATCACGAAAAAATCATCATGTGCTTCACGAAGTATCAACTCTTTTAGTTCAAAAACAGCTGGAAGACAAATTTGATTACGAAATTTCAGGCAATTATGTTCATCAATGTTGAATTTCTCTGACATTCCATTCTGAACCATTTTTGTCTTCTTCATTAACTTGTCATCTTCTAACTGTACTGACCTAATATGATCAAACATCATCGGTTTAACTCTCAATTCGGCCAACAGACTTCCATCATCATTAATACTAAGTTGTGCAAAATTACTCGTAATTCAATTGCTGCTTTTCTACTCAATGCATCAGCTACAATATTAGCTTTAGCAGGATGATAATCAATAACACAATCATAATCTTTTCAAAGCTCTATCCACCGACGTTGTCTCAAATTTAACTCCTTTTGAGATAAAAGATACTTGAGACTTTTATGATCAGTATAAATATCTCGTGATGGACCCCGTACACTTCTAGTAGAAATTGTCATCTGCCTTCCATGATTTCTTTCACTTCTATCTGATCTAAAACTCGGTCTCCAGTTACCACAAAATTCTTTCGATCTTTTAGGTTGAGGAGTTGAACTAGTAGTTCCAATTTGTTTCCCAATCAGACGAGTATTTTCAAGCTTTTTGTCAAGACATAGTACTTGCTCAATCATCTTTGCTCTCTCAATTAAATCTGTAAATTCTGTAATTTTGAGAGATACCACTTGCACACGTAGTTCATCACGTAATCACCGTAGAAATCTCTTACAACTATCAGCTTCTGTTGGTACAAATTCAGCTGCATATCTACTAAGTCGTCAGAATTCTCATTCATAATCAACTACTGACATTTCACATTGTTTTAACATCAAGAAGTCCTATTTTCTATCTTCAATGTACAGTTCACCCACAAATTTCTTCTGAAATTCTCTTTGAAATAAATCCAAGTTCACCTATTCTGTTGGTATATGTCGAATTACCAATTCCCACCATACATAAGCCTCACCTTGTAATAAAGATACTACACACAATAAACTTTCCCGAGGAGTGCATTCAAGCTGTTGTAGAATTCTTTTTGTAGACTCCATCCAATTTTTAGCAGTAGATGGATTGACTCCCCTTAAGCCCAAAAATTCTGTGGCACCATACTTACGCAGTTCTTTAATCGAGGCTCGTCGGGTAGTAGGTGCAGATGTCGTGGCAGATACAGTTCCTGCTACTCTTTGAAAGGCATCAGCTATAACCCTAAGTAGTTGAGAATCATCTCTCTCTCTCTAGTATTACCTCTTTCGACTTTAGGTGGTTAATTTCTTACTAGATTTACACTAGGTGTTACTGACTCGGTTTCATCCCTTTCATATGATTCATCATCTCCAGTGTACATTTCTTGATCAGTATCTTCAATATATTCATCTCCTTTTTATATGATTCATCATCTCCAGTGTACATTTCTTGATCAGTATCTTCAATATATTGATCTGACATTTTTAACTATAAAACAACAACAAACAAATATATCAACATCCAATCCCAACTCAATTTGACTCAATTATGACATGTACCTCTAGACTCAATTCTGAGCTCGATTTAGTCTGAGAATAGGCTAAACCTAAATAGCTCTGATACCACTAAATGTAACACCTCTTAACCCTTTTCCGTCACCAGAACAAAGTTACGGAGCATTACTAGACATTTCAGAACAAATACGAACAATCATATCATATTACAATATACACATCATAATTTAGTTATAGTGTCCCTTTATTGAGCCCTCGAGGCTCAAATCATGTGTTAGAAGAAAATCGGGACTTAATCGAAAGTTTAAAAAAAATTTCGTGAAATTTCAAAATTTTTCTTAAGTGCAGGGCTCACACGCCTATGTGGTTCAGGGACACTCCTGTGTGACCCTAAACACGCCCGTGCTTCAAGTTGTGTCTACCTCGTGTAACTCTCTGACTTACCTCACACGGCCAAACCACAGGTCCATGTGCTAGGCCATGTGCTTCACTCGACTGAGACACACGTTCGTGCCTCTGCCCGTTTGGTAATATCTTAGCAGTCTGTTTTAAATTTAAATGATGCAGAGGGACACACGGCCTATCCATACGCCCATGTATAAGTTATGTATCTCACACAGTCTGGTCACACGCCCGTGTGCGAGGACGTGTGGACTCAAAATGAGCCTTATACATCAAGTTTAACCAACCCTACAAACTTAAACCACAAACAACTCAATAACCAATATTCAATCAATCCAAAACACATTCAAATGCATATAATACATGTCAAATTAATCATTCTAAGTACTATCCAATATTTCACATACAATGTTCAAACATTTCAATTAAACATCATTTAAACCATTCCTAAATTTATGCCAATTTCAACCAAAACACATCACTTAATCGCTTTTAACATGAAACATATATTCACATATATATTAAACTCATTTCATATTATAACATTATTCACAAACATTTCCCAAAATGACAAATACAACATCCTAGGTATATGCCATTTATCAAAAAGAAATATACTTCACCACTTGAGTTCAGGATCAGCCTTGGATGCCGATTCAACATTCGAACTTTAACCTAACCTGTGCACAAAAAACAAACTGTACATTGAGTATAAACTTAGTGGTATTTCTATAATCTGAATACTTTAAATAAATAACATTGTATAAAATATACACTTTAACCACACATAAACATTAACTAATCAATAAATCAATTCATTTATTATTGCTTTCATTTCTTATCAATAGTTTTCTCACTTTGATTCACATATCAATTGGAAATAATAATACTCTTTTCATGAACTCTCATCCATGTATCACTATTGTACAATCCAAATCAATATCCAATTTCAAATTCACATTCATTGTAATTCAATATCAGTCTTATTGCCAATTTATTTATTTACCCTTATTAACATGACTCGGACTTTGGCGGATACATGGATTCAACCAAAACACACCAGTATGGCACCCAATGCCTCATCAGATTATTCGAAGCAATAAGTTGACACCCAGTGTCTCATCAGCCATGCCAAAGTAAATTGGCACCCAGTACCTCATCAAATTTATCCGAAGTAATAAATTGACACCCAGTGTCTCATCGACTCGTGGTTGAAGTATCTCTGAACACTTCCATTCCTATGTCATGTGGAACGATGAAAATTTGCAACTGTACACAATCGCAACAACTAATAAAGTGACAAATAAATGTCAAGTTATCGAATCCACAGGGACTGTGAAAAGAATTATTTATGAATGTAATTTAAAACACTTTGGTGGAGAAAATATTTTGTTTTGAAAAGTGATTAAAAACTATAAAACAAAGTAAATAAAATAAGATAAAGTTCTAATGCATGATTTCAAAAGGTGATTTTAATCAAGATAACATAGTTGTGTTAGATTAATTACATTTCTTAACTTAGAATTACTAAACTCATGTTTATGTTGTCACGAATAAATTCATGGCAACTCGGTAATTTGCTAACTTATGAATATACTCACCTATAAAAATTCATTTATCTCTTAACTATATCTCTATGTCAATTCAACTGATTAAACAAACTTTAATAGGCAAATGTGTAAATGCACATACATACTTATGAAATTAAAATAATCTCTTGTACATATCTCTATGCCAATTCAAACAATTAATTCAATCACATAAGCACATAAAAGATTACGTGAGGTAACAATGTATCTCTACCTTGAAATAGTTTAATCACAATAATCTTGCAAGTTATGCAAGGTAATTGTATCGCTCGATACCGTTGCTAATTTAACCTTCAGCTACCTTAGATGATTAAACATGCACTGATTAAGTATCATGTCAATTAATTACAATTTCAATCTATTTAAATAATTAATTAATTAGTTAACTTAAATTGTAATGCAAGAATAACTTATTCATGGTTTTACCTAATCAAAGCCATGGTTTTACTTAATCAAACATCTTACCGTGGCCTATAACAACACAAACACAATTTTAATAAATTAAGAAGATGAAATGCAATCAACCTAACACGAATTAAATTCAAGCCATATAAATTAAATTAAACATTTCAACATCACAAATATTCATAGACATGTTCATCATAACAACAACAAAAATTAAAAGGATAGGGAACAAGAATCAAATCCAGTGTTTCTCCGTGGCTTGACTGGTTTGCTCCACTCTTCCTTCTCCTCTTGTTCTTGTTTAACCGAGGCTGCTATGAACCCCTTAATGCTACTCCTAATGGTGGATGAATGAATCTTTTGCAAGAGTTGAAATTGGCAAGAGAATATAGAAAAATGGATGGAAATGAAGAGAGAAAATTGAGAGAGAAGAAAAGAGATGAGAAAAGTTGAGGTGTGTTGAAATGAGCAGCCAATGGGGGCTTTTATAGGGTGAGAGGGCTGCTAAAAATATCCAAAATCATCAACCAAAGATCCCTCCAGTGGCAGGCCACACATGTGGCAAGTTTGAAGTCTTCAAACTTGCTATATTAAGGCGGGGGCAAATAAAAAAAGGCACAAATAGTGGAGGGGTCCGTTTGCAGTTTGATGAATTCTTCAAGGGCCTTTTTCCAAGCCAATTAATCAGCCAAGAAATCTTATTGGGTCAGCATGCTCAACGATTTTGGGCTGCCCAAAGCTTGATCGGTTCGGTTCTCTCGGTTCAGCTCAACTAGACCACTTTTCATAATTTAATTAATAATAATTTATTTAACCCAAATTAAATTGGATTAAAATTAAAATTAATTATATTATGAATTAATACACATAATTTGTACCTCTTTAGCTAAAAAAATTCATTCGTCTTGATGCTTTAAAAATCGCTTCTCGATTTTGCACTTCTAGCAGTGTCTGCCGAGCCAATTTTAACCCTTTGTGCAAATCTGTCGAAAATGATCAAAATTAATCAAAATTTATTATAAAATTATTTAAAATTCATTATGTTAATAATTTAAGTCCAAAATAATTATTTTATAATAATTATATATTTTTCGACAATAATTTTACCGAAACTGCATAACTTAAGTTAAAAAGGGCATGAAAAAGTGTGTATATTTTCGTGTTTCCACACCCCCAATCTTAATTCATTGCTTGTCCCGAGTAATGCATAAATTGAAAATAGTTACTCAGAAACACCTTTTAAAAATTCCTTCAGAACAACATTCTTCCCAAAATTATGAATTTGGTATACTTATGCTCAAAAACAAGAAATTCAATATTTATGCTACTTATGTATACATATCATTCAAGTTACATATCATTCAAGTTAATCTCATTCGATATTTATGCTACTTATGTATACATATCATTGAAGTTAATCTCAATCATTCTTATGATAGCCAAAATAGACTAAATGCTTCCTAATAAAGACATGTTAAATCCCTACCAATTTGATTTTATTCCTTTATTCAAGATTAAGCTGCAATCATGAAGTTTAACTTATGTCTTCATATGTTGAACATAGCAATTTCTCTCTACTAATGTAGGTAGCATAGAAACTTGAATCAATAGGTCTTTAAATAGGTTGTAACGTGGCTAGGCTAGAGGTAGGCAAAATATAGATAAATTTAGGCTAAGAAAAACCCTAGACTCAGCGTCAATCGGACCTTTGGAATATTTACCTTCAATACACCAACTTACTTTGTTTCCACATGCTCTTTTGTACATCTATTCTCTTTTAAGCGCACATGCTTTTTTTTTTTGCATGAGTATTTTATTGTCTGTACTGCAATTTTTTTAAGCATTCGATACTTCTTTTCAACTCCCCTAAACTTATTTTCAAAGAATGTTCTGAATAGTACTGAGTTTGGTATTTGGGATAATCTAAAGATAATTAAGAGAGAAGTGATGGCTAAATATTGCAAGGGTCCAAATAAAATTAGGCCATATAGTCTAAAAATTGGGTTTCAAGGGATAAAAATTCATCATGGTTGGCTTGAAAGGCTCAAACATTCCAAACAAAAGCTGCCTAAATCATTTTCAACTTCTCATGCTTCCTAGGATTTCGCCTCAAGAAACTACTAAGTCAATTTTAGAGACTTAAACTTTCATGCATGCCTAACTTTCCTAAGGAACTAAAAATTAAGGATGAATAAACATCAGAATGATGGAAAAAAATTTGGGGAAGAGAAAATATAAATTTTTGATGAATCGAAATTAGCAAAAAGATTTTGATAGACTCCCAAAATCCCTTTAATTATCTCACGACTACTCCCACTTACCTCCAACTACTCAGAAACCCAATTTTACACAACTCTAGCTGAAATTTGGAGCAAAAACATCATCCATGCTCACGCAAGGATTTGAACACAAGACCTTCAACACACCAACACTCCACCTAACCACCAAACTAGCAAGCCCATTTTATCAATTACTTACCATCTTTTATTTAAAGGCCTATCAACCAAAGATTGGGCTTTATTCACAAAAATACCAAAATTTACCCAAGTCATAGCTTGAACTTGGGACCTCTCACACACACTAAAAACACTTAACTACTAAAGCAGATACACAATTGTGTCACAAATTTGCAAAAATAAAAATTTAAGTTTTGGGGTCATTACAAGGAATATCTGATAAATGAAGTTGAATTGATATATAGTAATAGTATGTTGTTAAATTATGTTTGGAATTGATAATTGAATTAAATTATTATTTAGATCAGGATTTAACCCAATCGGAGGAAATTCGCAGAAAAGGAAAAATTACGAATTAGTCCCTAACACCTTATCAGTTACTATTTTTGCCAGGTAAGTTCATGTGGTATAATTATGTTTAAATCCTTGTGAATTTTATATCTTGGACCGATGTATGTTTTTTTAACCTTGAATTAATTATAACTTAATACTAAATGGTGAGATTTGGACTAAATTGAAAAAGGGTAAAATATGAACTTACATGATACAATTTCCCCCAATGAAACCTCGTAAATGTATCTTACACATGATTTTAGGTTGATTTTCAATGATTCCAATATCCAACATTTTTTGCGGACTCAAGATACATGTGACAAAGGTATAGTTCGGACAAGTAACCTGATGTCATTTTATAGGTTTAGCCCGAACGAGTAACCTTATATGGATTGATTACAAGTAATTACTGAGATCTAACATTTTTTGCGGACTTGAAGATACATGTGACACAGGTTTAGCCTGGACTGGTAACTCAATGCCGTTTTAAAGATTTAGCCTGGATGAGTAACCTAACATGTATATATTCAACTTGGACAAGTAATTGAATGTTTCATTTTAAAGATGTAGATTGGATTGGTAACTTGACACGAATATACTTAGCTCAAATGAGCAATAGGTGTGGTGTAATACTTGTGTATCCGAGTCCGTTTATTAGGGTTATCGAGTGAAATAGTTTATATGAAATGAGAATTGGAAATGAGATGAAATGTAATTGAAGTTCAAATGAATGAATATTTAATAAGTTGAGTATAAATGACTTAGATCAAGTATATTAACTTATTGCTCTTGAATTGAATGAGCTTTTTAGAGTTGCTATCCAAAATGACATGATTCTACTTGATGCATAATTAAGATATCATATGATTTGATTATATGTTAAACTGACCTTGTTGATGTTGCGTTTTGCCATGACTAGCTAACTTTGTTAAATTGTGGTAGCATATTGTATTTGACTAAATGATAAGGTAAGTTTTGTTTAATGCCGATGAACTTACTACACATCGCATATGCTTACCTCGTTTGTTCTCTCTTCCCTTCTTGATCATCATCTTGCGGAACGCGTTAACCTAGACCGACTCGAACCTCACACTATCTTTATTTTAGTAGCTATTTTGATTATCTTGAGTCTAGGAATTGTGTCATGTATATAAGTGTCTGGTGTATACCTTGAAGTATAAAATGTTTTGATGATTTGATATCATGGTTCATATATGGAAATGAATACATATCAATCCCATGCTTAGTGATATAATAGCTAATAACCATATAAATGGCATATGAAAAAGTATTGAACTTGTTTTGTGGTGACTTGAATTTTGGTATTGGTATGAAAATCTGAAATGAATGAAATGAAAATAATTGATGTCTAGTCGAATGGATGATTTGTAATAGTTGAACTCATTTTGAATTGGCCTTGTTTTGAATTGGTAAATGGCATGTTTTGGCAGGAAATCTTATGTATTTGGCATGTTTTAAGTGACCAAATTGAATGCTTTTTTGATGGGTTTGGATAGGAGCTTTGAAATAGGTACCAAGTGGTTCATTTTTACCAAAAACAGAGTCCTCGTCTCAATGAGCAACTTTCCTTATCGCAACATCGACCGATAGTAAGTGATGTCATGACATGCCATATTGTTTTGGCGAATTGACGACGATGTCGGCTCTAAACTTTTAAAACTTTACAATTTAGTCTTATTTTGATCCCGGGTTAACAAAAGAGCTTCCGTAGTCTCGATTAAGACCTAGTTTTAATTGTTTGATCATAAATGAGTGTGTTTATCATTGAATTGCATGTGCATATGAATGTTTTGTTGTAAAATGACTATAGTTGCTCCAACAATGAATGTAGCATCTTGTAGCTCGAACCCAACAATCGGGTTAGGCGAGAGGTGTTATATACATAAACTTAACAACACAAAGCCCATTGCCTCACCAAGAAAGAATCACGCCTCGCCTAAACATCTTGTAGCACCAAACGAGCCCGCACAATCCATAAAAGATATATTAGGAAGGGTATTTAACAACATTTGTCAACCCATCACATTCGAGATTTGGCAAATGCCTCGTCTAGTCCCTTCAAGTCAAACTCCAACAGTGCCCTAGGCTAACATTAGGCACCTTACCACAACATTCATGGAGTAGAGAACTTAATGGCCAAGACCCTTGCCCAACATCCCTATATGGATACCTCTTTTAATACCAAGGTAAGTAGGAAACCAGCCATATAATATATACTTTGCACGAACCTAACTAAAAAAATTCTCTCAAACCACCAATCCTTGTAGCTTTGTAAACCATTCACAATGTAAATGCTCCCACTCTAGCGACTCTCCACACCACTCGAGGTGTGAAATGCCATTGTATCATTCGATACTTTGTATAACATTAAAGATTCTTTGGTGACTAGTGTAATATATAAAGAAAAAGCTTATTTTTACATATGTAATACAATAGTTTGACCTAAAATAAAGAGTAGCTAGTACAAATTTAAGCTTGAAATTAAAAAGATAGTAAAAACTTTTGTAAAAACATAACAACAAAACAGGTTTTTAGCGGCTTTTTTTTTTGGAGCGCCGCTAAAGCAATTTGCGGCATTTTGATAAGTGCCACAAAAAACACCGTTAAATTTTACGGCGCCGCTATAAGACATGACCTTTAGCGACGCTTTCCCCAAAAATTGACGCCAAAGACCATATCAAATTCAACTTTTGTTTTAATCATCTCATTTACATTCTTACCTTAAATGTTCATACAAAATTTAAATGACCTAACAATGGACACATTTTAAATTGTTTTTGAGTTCAAAAACATTAACAAGAGAACTGTTCATAATGTTTGATCAAAATGTTAACATAATCATCTTTGAAAACCCAATCTAATGACTACAGTACATACTTTCTTCTAAAACTAAAATCTTCGAAACTTCTGCCGAATAAACAACATGATGTCCACTATAAGAAACTTCAACTACAAGCATACTACAATAAGTTACTACAAAAGTGTTCTTTCAAAGCTGTTACCACTGCATTATAAATCTCTTCACCCCATTCCAGCTTTAGATTTGTTAGTTTCTCCTGAAAATTGGATGTCAATCTGGATTCTTCAGATTCTCCTGCCATGATGAGCATAGAGTAGTGGCCTGAATTTCCGCTTCGTCAGTAGGAAATCGTAACTTACAAGTGTCATTAAAAGCCTTTGGATCAAGCTCTCCCGTTCTCTTTAATCCAATATTAGTGCGATTACCCAACAAATATAGCAAACTCTGCATAAAAGAAAAAGACCATTGAATTTCCAGCGTTCAATTTTATATAGCTTTAAGTTATACTTTGGATTACAAAAGAAAATATATATACTGAATTTAAAACAAAAGAAAAAATATACTGAATTTCCAGCATCCAATTCGGATTACAAAGGTTCAGTTTTGTTTAGCTTTGATTTATACTTTGGACATCAACAAATCTTCAACATTGCAAAACATCAAATCAGCTTAATAACATCTCATTCAAACTGTTTTATTAGACCCATCCGAACAGCGTAATTAGCAACAATTTACAGCCCCTTGAACAATGAATTTAACTCATTCAATCAGCAACAAAAACTAATATTTAACAACTATTGTTTTCTTTTATTTCAAACATGCAGCAGACCAATTCCTCCACATATTACAACACATTCTAATCAGCATTTACATGCTGGAACAATGAGTTTTGAAGCTGCAGTTTCTAGCAGCCATTTAAGCATTTAATTGTCAAATTTTTACTTCACTACTAACAACCGAAACTTAGTAAGAATAACATAATATTTTAGCTACTAAACTCGATTTATCAACCCCTATAACCACAACTTACCTGCATGTAGACATCAGAATTTAGCATGAGAATTTACAAAGTTTCCTTCGAAAAACTCACTCACAAACACATTCAATTTGTCCTATTTTGGACAGCACAAGACAGCAAACATGCTGGGCATTTGTATCCCGCAAGAACACACTCAATAGTATTAAAATTTATTAGCTCATCACATAAAAAATCCATGCTTTTTAATCCTATAATAACTCAATTAATTGGTCCTAAAACTGGACAGCATAATGACTGTCTTTACAGCCCCCAGTTGGCATGAAATTAGAACCATTAATTTGTTCAAATTTTGGACTGCATAAAAAGGGGCACAAAATTAGACAGCATTAATTTTTACACTATTTCCGAGCAGCATTTAGACTTACAATAAACGAATCTAACTAATGCTAGACCGTAAACATTTTCAACCATTAAATCGAAACCGAAACATCAATGCTAATTTAATATTTTTTTTATTTTAGCATAAAAATAACAAAACGACTTTAAAGAAAACTCACAAGAAAATTCCCCAAGATCAAATCTATCTACACAATTCTGGCATTCCCCTGGCTGCTTAGACCTTTTGCCTCCTTGTTAGCTAAACATAGTCAACCATAATATAATAAAAAATAACCAAATTTTACTAACATCAAAGAAAAATTTTACAACTAATCAAAGAGTTTTTCTTCTCTACAACCCACAGTTACGCCTACCACCCACAATCCATCATCATTTTTCTTTACAACAAAGTTAAAGATAGAGGAGAGCTTAGAAAAAAAATTACCGAGCTTGAGGATACAACTCTTAAACAAACTAAATCCTTAGTTTTCCTTCAACATGCAAATTGTCTCTCCTTTTTCTTTTGTTCATACGGTTAAAAGAAAGAAGAAGCCTCTTTTTTCCATCTTTTTATTATTATTATTTAATATTTAATATTACTTTAATTAAAACAAACGTAGACCATACACTCTCACCCACTCCACCACCGAACACTACATATTAAAAATGACTAATTGTCATTTGAAGCCTCAATAATAATTAAAATCTATAGAAATTAAATAACGTTTCTATAAATTTAAAATATCACAAAAGCCCTT
The DNA here is from genome assembly GCF_007990345.1 of Gossypium hirsutum. Classification (NCBI taxonomy): domain Eukaryota; kingdom Viridiplantae; phylum Streptophyta; class Magnoliopsida; order Malvales; family Malvaceae; genus Gossypium; species Gossypium hirsutum. The sequence goes on along the minus strand of NC_053436.1, from coordinate 100,685,748 downwards.
TAATGACCGACACACGTAAAGAACAGGTAAGAGTTGCAAATGAGAAAAAAGAAAAGGAAAATAGATAATAAATGCAACAGATAAATTACCTGTGCAAGGAAGCTTACTATCCTCCAGATTTAATTTTGTCTTAGACTCTTGCCTGGCATCACTTCTTAACTTATCAACTGTGTCTTTGACACTATTGAGACCAGAATGCAACAAAAGGAAAGCAGAAAACAGCAATGAGGAATAAAATCCATAAGTTTTGATTTGTAATGGAAGTCAAATTCAAGTACCAATATGAACAAAAGAAAAAAACATAAGTACTAATTTGAAATTAAAATCAAATTCAAATACTAAAAAGTTTATTTCCCTAAAATCCAAAGACTATATTTTCTATCTCGTGCCAAAAACAAAGTTCAACGAAAGGAGAAAAGTAACAAAGTTGAGGCATTGCTAAACAACAGTAACAATTGGAGTACCGAATAACTAGATTGATTTGCATGATGAAGTATATAAACTTAACAAAAGGAAATGATACAAGCAATATGTCCAATACTAATTTCATAGAGGTGGAAAAAGCAAGATGCATGTCATTATAGTCGATTTGTTTTACAGATCAACTCACCATTGCCGCAAATGCAAGGTGTTTTGCTCATCTGATGGTTGAACCTCCTTTCATGCAAAAAATGGACAGAACAAGATTACTAGGATCAAGTCACAGAGAAAGACAAACAATGAAGGATCAGAAAGTGTTTCCTCAAAAAAAAATGATCAGAAAGTGATGCTGCAAAAATCATATGCTTGGATGAAAAATCATGTAGGGTTCGACAGCAATAAAGTCATATGGAAATTATCTGATACCACAAATAAGTGCACCTAATGTTATTTACATTAGGATTAACTCATATAATATTTCTTGTATGATAATTAACCAACTAATTAAACAAAAAGGTACTCCTAAAGATCTTTTAAAAGGATTAACAAATATTTTAAAAACAGAATTTTGTGGTTATTTTGATAAAAAAGATCAAAATAGTATAGCCAGATATACTTTGTCAAAAATTAAACTATGTGATATAAGATATTTAGAAGAATTTTCTAAAAAATTTCTTCATGAATATCAAAAGTTAAAAAATGAAAATATAGAATTTTGGAAAAACCAATACTTTCATAAATTACCCCCACCATGGGACGAAATATGTATAAAAAAATATGTGTCCTATTTAGATAAACATAGTAAAGAAGCAGGCATAGCAAAAGAAAATATAGATTCTATAATAAATAGGATTAATTTTGCAAAAGAAAGAATAACTTTACATTGTTTAGAGACTAAAGCTGCTAAACAAGTAAAAAATAAATTAAGTTATAGTCACTGTACAAAAATTCTAGAAAATGAATAGGAATTTGGATGTAAAACAATACATCCTAATACTTATAAAAAACATAGAAAGAAAAATAGAAAATATAAATTTATTAGATGGAAACCAAGAAATAAAAAATATACTGGTAATAATAAGAAAAAGAAAATATTTGTTAGAAGAAAAACTTCTAAAAAATCTAAAAAACAGATATGTAAATGTTTTATATGTGATGAAAAAGGTCATATAGCACCAAACTGTTCTAATAAAAAAATGTTAAAAAATGATTAAAAGTCTTGAAGAACAAGATTTAGAAATCTGTTATGAAGAGGAAATAAATCTTGAAGAAATATTATATGAGTTAATATCAGAAACAGATTCTGATTCAGATGAAGAAGAATATATATTTATGTTTAATGTAAGTAGTAGTTCTAAAAATCAATTAGAAGAAATCCCTAAATCTAAACAACAAGATATAAAATTAGGAAATTTGATTGGAGAAGAAAAACACTTTTTTGATGAAATGATAGAAAAAATAAATAAAAATCATATTTCTAAAGAAGAAATATATAAAATATCTAAGTTTAAAATATGGAGTCAACGACACATAAAAAAAATTAGTGGTAATACAATCGCTAAGGATACTAGAGGAGGATTAACAGAAATTCCATTATTTACTAAAGAAAAAATTAAGAGAATTAAAAAGAAATACCCTCAAGTTAGATATATACATTTAGGTATAATTATGATAACAATTAGAGTCTTATTTAGAAAAAGGACATGATATACCTATAATAGCAGTTTTATTAGATAAAAGATTTGAAAATCCAATAAAAGCACTTATTGGTGGTATTCAGTCTAATTTACACACTGGTGTAATAGGATTTAAGGTTAAACCAAACTATTTTATATCCATTACAGATCCTTTAACAGAAAAGTGTTTATGTTTAAGAATTCAGACAAAAAATTCTGAAATTAGTGATTTAGCAGAAGATTTGGCAATAAGTTGGACTTCTATTAATGAATATACCAACACGGCAGAAGTAGAAATTAAAGAAATTAATAATAAAATAATTGAGTTATTTGAACCTAATAAATTTACTACAGAAATACAACCAAAATTATTACATCTAAAAGATCTGTCAATACCAAAAGATTGGATGATTGATAGAATAAGTGGTGCCAATACTTCAAAACCAGTAAGTACTATAGAATATATGTTATCTGGAGATAGACTATACTTTAAAAATAATGCTATAACAAATACAAATGATAATTTAGTTTTACCTTCTAATTCTCAGATAGAGGAAGAAGAAGATAATATTAGTACAAATTCAACAACACCAATAGGTATGAAAACAGTTCAAATACCTATTTTTCCAACTGAACCTAGTAGAAATTCTAGAAATACTAGAATGGAAGAAATACAATCTGCTACTATTATTCAACAAATGAAAATGGGAAAAAAATGATATTATTACATTTTCAAATTTCCAACCTAGGAAATATTATACATATATAGAAATTACATTTCAATTTAGAGAATATAAAACATATTCTTTGCATGCCTTATTAGATACTGGAGCTACCACAAGTAGCTGTAGAGAAAATGCCATTCTTGTAGAAAAATAAGAATTAATGAAAAACCCAATTAGAGCTATAGGAATAGACGGTAAAGAAACCATAATTCAATTTAAGGCTAGAAAAATACAAATTTACATAAATAATGTAAGATTTGTAATTCCTAAAATATTGTGTTTTCCTAAAATGCATGGAGACATATTATTAGGAAATAATTTTATATATCATCATTTACCGTTTTCTATAGATAAAAATTTAGTAATATTGTCAACAGAAAAAACTTCTGTAGAAATACATTTAATAGAAAATCATAAATTTATATGTGATAAAGGATTTAGACCAATAAGAAAGGAACAAATTAAACAACTAGAAACAAATCATTGGTTGTTTAAAATTCTAGAAGATAATTTTAGTGAAGAACCATTAAAATTATGGAAAAATAGTCCAAGATATTGTGAAATAAAATTAAAAAATCCTAATAAAATTATTAGAATCAAACCTATGATCTATACTAAACAAGATATAGATGAATTTGATATACAAATCAATGAATTATTAGAAAAAGGATTAATAGAAAAAACTAATAGTCCACACTCAAGTCCGGCCTTTATGGTAAGAAACCATGCTGAAATAAAAAGAGGAAAAGCTAGGATGGTAATTAATTATGAAAGACTAAACCAAAATACTATTTTTGATGGATACTTTATACCAAGAAAAGATGTTTTGATTAATCAAGCTAAACAAGCAAAATATTTTAGTAAATTTGATTGTAAATCAGGATTTTGGCAAATAATGCTAACTGATGAATCTAAACCACTAACAGCCTTTAGTGCACCTAATGGTCATTATCAATGGAGAGTAATGCCATTTGGGTTATTTAATGCACTTCAAATCTTCCAAAGATGGATAGATTCTATATTCAATAAATATAAAAAATTTTGTGTAGTTTATATAGATGATATTTTAATATTTTCAGAAACACTAGAAAAATATAGAAAACATTTAAATATTATCTCTCAAGAATTCATAAAACATGAAATTATTCTGAGTCCTAAGAAAATAGAATTAGAAAAACGGAAATAGAATTCTTAGGATTAAATTTATCTGCTGATGGTCTTAAACTACAAGATCATATTATAGTAAAAATAAAAGAATTTCCTGAAGAAATTAAAGATCAAAAACAACTTCAACAATTTTTAGGAATAGTTATTTATGGAAGAAACTTCTTTCCTAACTTATCTCAAAAAATAGGTGACTTATATGAAAAATTAAAAAAAAAGATAAAATTTTTAATTGGTCTAAAAGAGACTCGGAAATTATTAAAAATAAAAAATCAGAAATAAATTATACCCCAAAAGTTTATTTACCAAAATAATGTGATAGATTAATTTTAGAAACAGATGCATCACAAAATTATTGGGGATGTATTTTAAAGGCTAAAACAGCAAAAAATGAAGAACTAATATGTGAATATAGTTCCGGAAAATTTAAACCAATTGAAATTAATTATGCTATATATGAAAAAGAATTATTAGCTATTAAAAAAGCAATAAAAACCTTTCTTATATATCTAGCATCTGAAAATTTTATTATCAAAACTGACAATCAGGTAGTTAAACAATTTCTTACTAATAATAGTTTAGAAAATGTACCTAGAAAAATTAGATGGTACAATGAATTAAGTAGTTTTAATATTGAAGTTTTATATATAAAAGGCACTGATAATATTATTGCTGATTATCTTAGCAGGCCTTATGGATAGAGGTAAAAAACCTCTAAAACAAGTCAGGGAATGGACTACTGTCCATAAAAAACCCAACAAAGGAAAGAAAATAAATCCTAATCAAGGATTTACTCCTATATTAACATCATACTATCCTAATCATGGATATTATATTCCTTATCCAACGGTAAGACAACCAACTGGATCTCCTTCATCATATGCATCAAGAATGGTAAGCCAATACCATGCAAGAACAGTAAGCCAATCTCCTTAGTCTCAAGATCCGAATTTAGCATTTCAACCTAGTTATTCTGAAGTTATAAAAGGAGCAGAAAATTTGTTGAAACAACAACAAATTCCAGAGATAAAAGATTTTTATAATCCAGGTTTACCAAGTGAAACTTATAAATACATTAATGAAATATGGAAAACTCATATTTTAGAACAAAGAGCAAATTTTAGACGAGCTCTTACAAAGCTTTCGCAATTTTTAGTTGAAAAAATAACTAAAGAAAATAAAGCACATGCTTTATTATTAAAAGCTATTTTATACAGAGATTGGGAAGAACTCGAAATAGAGTATATAAATATCAATGAGATAAATAATCTTATTGATATATTCCAATATTTTATTCATAAAGGAACAAATAGTCCCATTATGAATAGAATGTTCAAAATATGTTTATATAACAAAGCTAAGAAAATATTGCCAGGAGAAATTTTTGAAAAAATCAATAGAACTATCTGCAACCAGCAGGCTCAATTTAAAAATCCTTTCTGAATGCTTTTTACAAGCATATGTTTTTCTAAATGAGTTAGGAGAAGAAATTCCTACTATAAAATTAAGACTAGATCATGAACCATTTGATATAAATAGTATTGAATGGGGTTTTGTTAAAGAAGTAGTAGTACAAAATTTTTCTTTTCATCTATTAAAAAATTTTCCTGTTATTATAAAAGCTATATTATCACTTTTAGTACATGAAGATGATTTTTATTACTGTTTTTATATCCAAATAAGTAGTCTTATTCGCATTGCTGAAAAAGAGCGATTTTATCAACCATATCAAATTTGGATTATTCAACGAATGATTGATAATCCTTATTTATCAGCAGCCAAAGAAGATAAAAAACACTTGACAAAAACCATTGACAAGTGTTACAATAATCCAAAATATTTTCAAATCCAAGCCGGAATTGATTTAATGTCAACAGCTTAACATGTACTTCATCAACAAACATACAAATTATCCACTGATGGAAAAAGAATAGGAGCTGATGACGCTGGCATAGTACAGAAAATAAGAGATGAAGAATCCGTACAACTGCTAAAGAAAATAGCATATATAGAAATAGACGATTTTCCTTCAGAGATAATTGAGGAAATCAAGAACACGTGGGAGACTTGGAATTCACCAAGACTATCACCAGGATCTTTACACTTGGACAAAATAGAAACGTGGAACCTTGACAATATTCAAGAAGGATAAAGACAAAATAAAGACCACGTGGAGATTCAAGAAGACTTTCAAGATTGGTAGTAAATTGAAAATCAAGGCATCAATGTATAAACAAAGATATGATGGGACAACTGACAATATACGTAGAAGCAACAATAAATACATCCTTATCGGAAACATTGTTCGGGATTGAAGAAAAATTAAATAGAGCTTTGAAATTCTGCTATAAATAGCAATGTAAAAAGCCTAAACAATGCATTGAAAAATAGCTTAGAAATCTTTTTTTTTACTTTCAGTATTCTCTCTTTGTAAACACTCTATCTTTTGTAAAACCCTTCCTTTTACTTTTAATAAAATAACTATCTTCTGCACTTATTAGTTAGATATTGATATCAGAGCTCAAATATAACATAATAGTGATAAACCATTAGCTTTATCATATGTTTTTCATACCTATTGGTGTTGTTGAATTTGTACTAATATTATCTTCTTCTTCCTCTATCTGAGAATTAGAGTGTAAAACTAAATTATCATTTGTATTTGTTATAGCATTATTTTTAAAGTATAGTCTATCTCCAGATCACATATATTCTATAGTACTTACTGGTTTTGAAGTACTAGCACCACTTATTCTATCAATCATCTAATCTTTTGGTATTGACAGATCTTTTAGATGTAATAATTTTGGTTGTATTTCTGTAGTGGGTTCAAATAACTCAATTATTTTATTATTAATTTCTTTAATTTCTACTTCTGCCGTGTTGGTATATTCATTAATAGAAGTCCAACTTATTGCTAAATCTTCTGCTAAATCACTAATTTCAGAATTTTTTGTCTGAATTCTTAAACATAAACACTCTTCTATTAGAGGATCTGTAATGGATGTAAAATAGTTTGGTTTAACCTTAAATCCTATTACACCAGTGTGTAAATTAGACTGAATACCACCAATAAGTGCTTTTATTGAGTTTTCAAATCTTTTATCTAATAAAACTGCTATTATAGGTATATCATGTCCTTTTCTAAATAAGGCTCTAATTGTTATCATAATTATACCTAAATGTATATATCTAACTTGAGGGTATTTCTTTTTAATTCTCTTAATTTTTTCTTTAGTAAATAATGGAATTTCTGTTAATCCTCCTCTAGTATCCTTAGCGACTGTATTACCACTAATTTTTTCTATGTGTTGTTGACTCCATATTTTAAACTTAGATATTTTATATATTTCTTCTTTAGAAATATGATTTTTATTTATTTTTTCTATCATTTCATCAGAAAAGTCTTTTTCTTCTCCAATCAAATTTCTTAATTTTATATCTTGTTGTTCAGATTTAAGGATTTCTTCTAATTTATTTTTAGAACTACTACCTACATTAAACATAAATATATATTCTTCTTCATCTGAATCAGAATCTGTTTCTGATATTAACTCATATAATATTTCTCCAGGATTTATTTCCTCTTCATAACAGATTTCTAAATCTTGTTCTTCAAGACTTTTAATCATTTTTTAGCACTTTTTCCTTTATTAGGACAGTTTGGTGCTATATGACCTTCTTCATTAGATAAGGTTAAAATTATATTACTATTACCGTAATACAAAGGGCCAAAACCTATATCTGATTCTATATTATTATTGTTAATAACCTGTTCTAATTTATTATTAACTTGTGATAAAATTTCTTTACAATACTGTTTATATTTATAAATATAGCTACTAATGAAAAATCATCTGATACCAATTTCTAACTAATAAGTGCGGAAGATAGTTATTTTATTAAAAGTAAAAAGAAGGGTTTTACAAAAGAGAGAGTGTTTACAAAGAGAGAATACTGAAAATAAAAGAAAAGATTTCTAAGCTATTTTTTCGATGCCTTGTTTAGGCTTCTTACATTGCTATTTATAGTAGAATTTCAAAGCTCTATTTAATTTTTCTTCAATCCCGAAAAGTGTTTCTGATAAGGATGTATTTATTGTTGCTTCCACGTATATTGTCAGTTGTCCCATCATATCTTTGTTTGTACATGGATGCCTTGATTTTTAATTTACTGCCAATCTTGAAAGTCTTCTTGAATCTTCACATGGTCTTTATTTTGTCTTTATCCTTATCAGAAACACTTCTATTGTAGGTATATCATATCCTTTTCTAAATAAGAGATGAAGAATCCGTACAACTTCTAAAGAAAATAGCAGATATGGAAATAGAAGATTTTCCTTCAGAGATAATCGAGGAAATGAAGAACATGTGGGAGACTTGGAATTCACTAAGACTATCACCAGAATCTCTACACTTGGACGAAATAGAAACGTGGAATCTTGACAATATTCAAGAAGGATAAATATCTTGTTGTTTAGATTTAGGGATTTCTTCTAATTAATTTTTAGAACTACTACCTACATTAAACATAAATATATATTCTTCTTCATCTGAATCAGAATCTGTTTCTGATATTAATTCATATAATATTTCTTCAAGATTTATTTCCTCTTCATAACAGATTTCTAAATCTTGTTCTTCAAGACTTTTAATCATTTTTTAGCACTTTTTCCTTTATTAAGACAATTTGGTGCTATATGACCTTCTTCATCACATATAAAACATTTACATATTTGTTTTTAGAAGTATTTCTTCTAACAATTTTTTTTTCTTATTATTACCAGTATATTTTTTATTTCCTGGTTTCCATCTAATAAATTTATATTTTCTATTTTTCTTTCTATGTTTTTTATAAGTATTAGGACGTATTGTTTTACATCCAAATTCCTATTCATTTTCTAGAATTTTTGTACAGTGCCTATAACTTATTTTATTTTTTACTTGTTTAGCAGCTTTAGTCTATAAACAATGTAAACTTATTCTTTCTTTTGCAAAATTAATCCTATTTCCTATAGAATCTATATTTTCTTTTGCTATGCCTGCTTCTTTACTATGTTTATCTAAATAGGACACATATTTTGTCCCATGGTGGGGATAATTTATGAAAGTATTGGTTTTTCCAAAATTCTATATTTTCATTTTTTAACTTTTGATATTCATGAAGAAATTTTTTAGAAAATTCTTCTAAATATCTTATATCACATAGTTTAATTTTTGACAAAGTATAACTGACTATACTATCTTGATCTTGATCTTTTTTATCAAAATAACCACAAAATTCTGTTTTTAGAATATTTGTTAATCCTTTTAAAAGATCTTTAAGAGTACCTATTTGATTAATTAGTTGTTCTTTTTGGACTTTTCCTACTTCTGATTCTTCCCACCGTCTTAGAAATTGTAAAACATGTCCTTGAAAAGTTCCTACAAAATCATTTAGAAAATTTTCTTTTGACCAAGTACCGTTGTTATTTACAACTATTGTCATTGACTGTGCCCAATCGTCTATAGTTTTTTCATAGTCTGATATTGAAATATTAGTTAAGTCTAAATATATTCCACCTTGAGCCACATTTCTTTTATTTAAATCATCTATCCTATGTGGTATAGGTATAGTTTGACTTGGTTTTTGATTAGAAGATTCTCCTGTATATTCGGTTTTAATTTCATTAGTAGCTATATTTTCGGTTTGATTACCAAAAATCCTAGTTGTATTTTCAATTGTCTCAAAGTCTTTATTTAAGGCTCTCAGATAATCATCTTTTTGAATATCTGGTTCTAGTTTTCTTTTACCATAAAGATCTATTTGATCAGTATCCATTGGTTCTGGAATTTCTATATTTTCATCCTCATCTGTTGAAGTATTTTCTTCATCAGATTTATAACTAATTACATTTAAATCTTCTTGATTATCAGAATTACTAGAACTACTACTTTTTGTAGTATCATAATTTAACATATAATGATAATTAAACTGTGTAAATAGATCTTTATGTTTTTCATAAAGTTCTTCTATTAATTTTAAGTATTCTATTCTCTCATTTTTATCAATACTTTTAGTAAATCTGATTTTCCAATGTTCTATTAGTTCTTTATAAGATTGAAAATCACATTTTTGTTGAGTAATAATTTTTCTTCTTTGTTTTTCAAATTTTTTATTTTTATTAATGGTAGAAGATGACTCTTTTGAAGAAGTTTCTTCTTCATAAGATAAGGTTAAAATTATATTACTATTACCATAATACAAAGGACCTAAATCTATATCTGATTCTATATTATTATTATTATTATTATTAACCTGTTTTAATTTATTATTAACTTGTGATAAAATTTCTTTAGATTTGTCATTCAAATCTAATTCCTTTATATCTCCCATATGATTTACCTTTTCTTCTTTTTAATATATTCCACCATATTTTGTGAACATTCTTTATTTTTGATGCTGTTTCTAATTTTCAGGGATACAATATTATTTTGCCAATAACTTCTTGGTTTGCTGGTAATCAGCCATTTAAGGCAGCCACCATATCCAGGTCCTACTGCAACACCCAGCCCTCCTCCCAAGTTGGCTAATTTACCGTCAATTAATAGAGTCAGAATAATAGAATTTAGAACTAATTTGAGTTCTCTATTCAGAGGCAAGAGCAAATATAATTCTAACTCGACTGGCATATTTATGGGACCGGACACAATCCAATTCCTTTAGATCTTCAAAACACAAACGTATGGTTAAGTCAACAGTTCAAAGCTCAAAAGAAAGACTGTAGCTTTCTCACTTACCCTCTCCATCAAAGAACAGTTACTTATCGTCTCCCAGCTCTCACTGTCCAAGCATAATATTTCAACTTCCCCACTATCACATGTAATCTGTCAATTGCATGGAAACAAATTTAATCAAAAGAGTTGGATTGTTTTACCCTTAGCCAAGCAGAGTATGACACTCTTTCATTAGAGTTTCTTTCCTTTTTCTTTCTGTGTGTGGTGTGGAAGTTCGTTAATGCACTTATATCACATTTTATAGCTAATTAAGAAAGTCAACAATAGTAAAACAAACTCTTTCAGAAAGAAAATATAAATAAACTGAAAAAAGAAAATATGAGAATGAATATTCAATTCAAAATCAAGAAAACCTTATTACTTCTTGAAGACATTAGAGACAACCAAATAAATAAAACCAACAACTCCAGTTAAACTGAATTTCTCACGTAGTTCCCAAGGAGCATCTAAAATTTATATTACAGAACAAATACTCCATTGACTAACAATATGTGCAAGCAGTTACCTTGTGAGTGTTGTTTTCTGGGTTGAAGTCATCCACGGTGCCTGAATAGAAACTGAAAAATAAAGATAAAATAAAATGAAACTAAAACCGGCATATATTGCAAAACTTGCAGAAAGATCTATTCCTTTGACTTACCAGCTATCAACGGCAGACGATACTTTGATCCGCTGTCCAATTAATACCTCATTTCTGGTACCCGATTCCTGCTTAGTTAAAAAGAACTGTTAGTGATGAAACATTAAAACAAAGGTACTGGGGAAAAAGCCGTGAATAGAACAGAACAGGAAAAAAAAACTGAAACCTTGCACAGAAAGAAAATCCATGAACAGCAAGGGTATCCAAAAACCGATCATAAATACCATCTATGCGGCCAGGCATCAAACGCTAAGTAAGTTACAAGCATGTGACATTGGTGACAAAATGGCAGAACCCAGAAACGCTAAAGGGTTCAGCTTATCAGAAATTTAAAGCTTCAGTGACGCAACAATGCACAAAAATGTTAGTATTGACAGCAATCGCAGCACCAAAAACTTGGGAAATATCAACGAGGTTCCCAAATAAGAAACCCGAATATATAGGCTAGGAAAAAAAAAGGGATTTGGAGAAAATTTTTTTGCTCAATCGAAGAGGAGGAAGAGAAAATTAGAAATTCTAGGGGAAAAAAAATAAGGGATCTGGGGATAAAATTAAAGGCAATTTTGGCAATGTTCCTAAAAAGTGTTTGCTTTTAAAAAATTTAGTTTAAAATGTGAGTGTTTAGTATTAAATAATTCTTAAAAAATACTTTTAAGAAATAAAATATTTATTTTAGAGATGATATTATAAAGTAATAAAAATGCGTTTAAATAATATTTAAATTAGTTTATATTATCATATTTTAGCAATAATATAAAAAATAATTTATTATAACTTATTGTTAATATTTTAATATATAATATTAATTTTAAATAATTCTAACTAATTAATATTAATTATTTATTAAATTTAATTAGAATATATAAACTATATTTAAATATAATCATTAAATATTTGTAATTAGATATTGATGGTAATTTTACGTTTTTAGTTACTTATGTTATTATTATCTCTTTAACGGTAATTCTACGTGACAGTCCAACTAGATTTTAAGTATATCTGTTAATACACACTTCATCTGGCTAAATTATGCTTGTTTATTTCTTTCTCTCATATTTACAATGCCAATTGATTTTTCTAGCTAAATAATTTTTCTAGACAAAAGTTGCAATTGAAATTTGAAATTAATTACTAAATAATATGAGCAATTTCATGTTAGAAAAATTAAAATCTTTTGCCTTGTAGTTAACAATTATTTTCACTCAAATGACATTGTAAGAAGAAGAAGAAAAGATAAACTCACCGGTGGAGAAGAGGAACAAAGATCCAGAGGAAAAGTAAAGTTTAGACAAAAGAAAAAAGGGAAAAAAATGGGTCTTCTAATCTCTATTTGAAAAAAGAAAAAATAAGGTTAAAAAAGTAAATATCAGCCAAAAGCACTTTTGGTTGAGAAAAAAGTTAAAATTTTCTACTTTTTCATATGTAAAAAAGCATTTATTTTAAGTTAAAATTTTTTTTGAAATGATGTCTGTTTTTTAATGCTTTTAAGGGAAAAGTATTTTTTATTGCAAAAGCTCATTTGAGAAGCAAAGGAGAGCGGGTCTAAGCCTAGCAAAAAATGAAAGGATATTTTGCAAAATGTTGCTATTACTTTATCTTTAGCAGCATTTATGAAAAAATGTCATTATTGTTTACTTTTTGTGACATTTTTTGTCCAAACGCCACTACAAACATCGCTAAAAACTTAATTTTCTGTAGTGAAAATAAAGCCTCTTTAAAATAAGTAAATATTTTTCTTTCTCTTTGCTAAATACAAGTCATAGGGAAGGCTAAATATTACTAATTAAATTAGTTTATTGCTAACTTATATACTAAAATATGTCTAAAAAATAATAGTTCGATTAAAGGTAGCATAAGTGTTATAACAAGTACAACGTCTAGTTGATTGCTTTTGTGAAGCTAATGCACTTGACATTCATAGAAAGTATGTAATGAATCAACAAAATTAATTTATATTTGATAGATAGATAGTGAATAAGTTGAATACATTCTATGCTTTCGGTCTCTTGCAAAACGTTTTGCTCTTCTTAATGCTATTTATCTCTTTAGGGTATTCCATGTTTGGTCAAATCTTTAACGACAGACTTCCATGATTTTTTCATTGCAGAATTTCGTTTTTATTTATTTGTTATTAATAAAATTTTTAAAGCTTTTTCTTCATTAATTTAGATATAAAATATATTTTTATATTATTAAAAATAAAAATAATTAAAATTAAATAAAAATTGAATTTGAATAATTATTATTTTTAATTTCTGTGTAACATATCCTCCATTAATGCTTCTCGACTTGGAAGGTGATTTTTAACTTCTAAATCAAATCAAATTTATTTCGTTATTACTTGGGAGCAAATTTAACAAAAATCGAATTGAAATAAACTAAATGCTGCAATTAAATTCGATTTTCTATTTTTCCCTTTATTTTCTCATCCCTACTTGTTTTAAACACCCTTACACTAATACGTACGCACTATCATATCTTTTACAAAGCAGAAGAAATTGATTTTGATTTAATCTTTTTACCCTCACTTGGCTGCTGCTTCAACATGTTCTCCAATTCCTTAGCAAACCTTTCCATCGCTGGAGCTGGCAAACAAATTGATGCCACACTTCCAACTTCTCCTTTCTTATTCTTGGTTGGCATTAAAAAGCTTATCACCCCAACCGCTATTATTGGCCCTCCAAACACAGCCTTACCCCATCCGAAATCTATATCTTCCAATCCGGCCTTTGTTAAATCTGATAAAATGTATGTACCGATAACATTCGGGAAATGGATTCGTTTACCCCGAGCCACCATTAAAGCTGCCACGGATTTCACATATTCCTCTGTCACACTTGCTTTCGCTTGTTTTATTAATTCCACTGCATACTCTAATGGTTTCTCACGGAGACTTTTAACTGTTGTTATTGCTGCTGGGAAGACAAACACATTCCCATAATATCCCGATGGGAATGAGGGATTGAATTTAGAACGTGCATTAACAATGCATAACATGCGTACCTCTTCATCAGGGTCAAGATTTATAGCAAGGGTTCTACAACGCCATAAACAAGCCGTTATGAGTTCAAATGTGGTACAACGGCGAAGGTGCGGAGGTAGGAGGCTACGAAGAAGTGAAACTTCTGCAAAGCCAAAGGAAAAGGAACGTTGAATCGGATTGTCAAATGGCAAGATGGTAATGGGGGTGGTGACACGGGCTTCCACTTCATCATACTCGCGGTGGGTAAATGTCATTCGTGCTGGGTGTCGAGCATCTAAGAGATGTCTTTCCCAAACGGGTGAGATCAAGTGAGTGATTACGCCTCGTGCCATTTCACCCAGGGCAAACAGGAATTGTGCTAGGCCAGTACCATCACTCATGACATGGTTGAGACGGAGAGCGAAGATGAAACCACCGCATTTCAACTGTGTTACCTACTAAGCAATAAGCATTCCTAATTAAAATTTAGAAAGAATCATAAACCCAGAAAAATGCAACAATAGAAATAAGAAGATTGTTGAATTAAAAAAGAAAAACTCTCACATACATATTGTCATATAGCATAATTAATTAGAACATAATTACCTGAATCAACAACAATGGGCAATTTAGCATCCCTTCAGAACCAGGAACATTATAAAGGAGCTCATCGAAGCAAGGGAATGGTGGGCGAAGTGGTTCACCAAACTGTTCAAGTGTAACATCAGCATCGGCTTTTATAAACATCACACCCTCACCGGTGCAATCCACCATAAGCTTACCATTAGCCCCTTCTCTTAATCTACCTGCAAATGGATAATAACACACTAGGGTTTGTGCAAGTGCCTCTCTAATAACCTCAGCTGGATCTTTTCCTTCCATGGAAGGTTCATATTGATAAAAGTTGATTAGCGGAACTTGAAACCGCAAACTCGCTTGATCATCAATGTCCGATAACAGTTTTTGTTCATATGGCGTAGGCTTAGCAGGAGCAACAAGTTGTGGTTCACAACGTCGGACAGTGAACTTAAGGGGAATGCTGGAAGGTGCTGCCATGACACAAGGATGTGAGATAATAGAAAAAGAATAGCAAGTGTTTGGTCTTAATGAAGTGTCTGAAATGTTTAATTTATATAGGAACCAAAGTGTACAAATTTGAAGTTTATTTTACATCGTATATGTAAATTGTAATGAAGAAAGAGATAAAATTGAACAAAAGAAACCCAATTTTAATGTGAATTTATTTCTTGTTGGATTCATGATTCACATGCAAAATTTAGTGGAACCTCGACCACAAAATTTTAGTGGCTATTCTGAAAGGGCTTTTTGGACCGTATTCAGAGCCATCCGTCATTAATACATTCATGAATTCAATCCCAGTACGAAAGGTAAAGATTCATTTATTTCCATAAAAATGTTAAATTAATGTTTGCCCTAACTATCAAGCGTGCTAAATATTGCAAAAGAAAATCAAGTTTGCTAAATATTTGGTCTATTTAATGCCGCAGCATTTTTTATCATTATAATAAAATGTTAAATTTGCAGTTTCGATATATTATGTTCATATTTGGGATTATCATGCACGAGCGCATACACAAGATATACCCACATGTTAACATAATTATATGAAGTTCTTTTTAAAACACCTTTCTAACACACACATTTACACAAACATTTACACAAGGCACCATTATCACAACTTCGCAAAAACACACTAATGGCAGCACGAAAACGGATCAATTACAGTCAATCGAGACTCAAGAGAGGCAATCATAAATGTCTTTGGACGCATATAATACAACCTTGTCAAATAAAATATGTGCAGAACATGGTATCTTAAATTGAAAGCAATAAAGGACCACAAAGTCTAATAGACAATAATGTTATCAGTCATCACAAGCACAACAGTAATGGATACATACAAGAAAAAACAAACAAAATACACAAGTACACACCAGTGTACCTCCAAAAACTCTTCTTCATTATTTAGGAGTAAATCATCATGCAAGTTTATCAATGGCCAAAAACAGGATATAAAAGTACTATAGAAACACTTGTACTAGGAGTCAGATTGCATTTTTCTCTATTTATTAAAAAAATGAGTAAATTAATCTTGGTGTATTAGATTAATGAGTAAATTGATTTTTTTTCTGTTTTTACTGTTAAAAACTGGAGTTGCTGATAGTTTTACCAATAAAAAGAAAAGGTGAAAAGAAAAACTTCCAGAAGTATTAAAAACATTTTCTTCAATATTATTACAAAATCTAAGGAGAATAAACAAAGAGTTCATAATTAGCAATAAGCTTAGAAGGGCTTACAATAAACAAAAATATTATCATAAGCACAATAGAAGTGGAAACACATAATGAAATTTTGCAAAACCATTTAACATGTTAATATAATATTATTAGTGTGTTTTTTTTTACTAGAAAAGAAAATTGAACTCAACATTTTGACTAGAATAATTAAGGGTATAAACTATTTCGATTAACTAATAATATTATATAGAGGAATCAAATTATATCAAATTAAAAAATAGATATTAAATTTTAAATTTTAAATTTAACCATATTAAAAAGATGATAATCATTATTTGACTTAAAACAATTTATTTCTGATATTTTTCACTATCATTTGTTGTTTGATTTAATAAATTTTTTTTTGATATTTTTTATTTCAAAAATTGTTGTGAATTTAATTGCAATATGTTGACTGTAAATGAATTGGGGATAAAGTATTACTAAAAATAATAAAAATTACAAATGATGAAAAATGTTTGAATGAAATTTATTAATATTTTATTATTGATATTAATTACTTTTGATATAAATCATTATTACTTGTATAATTTTAAGAAAAAAATATCAAAGGATTTCCCTAGGCGAAAATGGGGGAAAATATGGCTTTTTTTTTTTAAGAATTTGACTTTATAAGTTTAAAAAATTATGAAAATGATTCAATTTTAAAATAAATTATAGGAATGACTTAATTTTTACATAGAGTGCCCAGGTAACATCACCGTAAAAATTCTCTCTCCCAAAAAATAATTTTTATGGTGTCGCCTAATAAATTGATGACACTGGATTGAAGCATGCAGGGATAAAATGTTCAGGGATTTGATGAAGTAATTAATCTTTTTAGATTGGCTGAAAAAAGAGTGCTACATGAGAGCATGACAGCACTTAATTAAACTTTTGATCTATTTGCATGTTAAGTCTGTTTATTTTTAAAATTAAATTTAAATAACCTTAAAAGATTTAAGAATACCAAAAATAAACTCTTCTCATTTTTTTTAATCTTTTAAAAACAATAAACTTAAAAAACTATATAAAAATCTTATTTAAACTATATAAACATAATTTTTTATATATATTTAGGGTGGTGCCACCTGGGAAAGTGGCGGCACCCAACTCTATTGTAGAAATCAGATCATTCCCAAAATTAATCTTGAAATTAGATCATTTTGATAATTTTTGAAACTTATAGGATCATATTCCTGAAAAAGTCGAAATATACTAATATCTATGACTTATTAAAAAAATGGTTAAATATCATTTTTTGTCTTTGTACTATATCTAAAATCAAGATTTAATCTTTATACTTGAACTTTTACCATTTTTTGCATTTTATAGAAAAATGATCAAATATCATTTTTTGTCCTTCTACTGTATCTAAAGTTAAAACCTAATCTTTATACTTGAATTTATACAATAATTTAATTTTTTTTTCAATAATGTTTACTCCAAATTGTTAATATTGTTGGTTACTATGATTAACTTTTTACATGGATATAAAAAAATTACTATTCTAACAAAAAAACTATTAACATTGCTAATTATTCGGGCTAACTAATGGCATGACCCTTTCCCCCCTTTTTAGCCATTATAAGATAATAGTAAAATCGCAGTCTCGATTTGTCTACTATGTTAATATTTGATATTTGATATTTAATCTTTATATTTTAATTTAACATAATTTGGTCATTTACTTTTATAATGACATTAGTTACTCCAAATAATTTACATCTTTATATGTGATAGTTATCTTATTATTTTATAAGTGCATTAGAATTGGGCTATTACAAGAGAAAGCCCATATTGTTATCCTTCTATGTTTAGGCAATGAAGTCTTATAAGAGGTAGCCAAAGAGACCATCGTGTTCGGCTTGTAGCTCAGGTTAGAGAGTAAGTACATGACGAAGTCATTGTCAACTCGATTTGTAATACATGTTTTTCAGTGGTATCAGAGACAGTGGTTTCGGAACCATAAATCCTACAAGTAAGTTCGTATAATTAGTATTTAAATTATACAATTCAATAATAATTTTTTATATTTAATTTTTATTTGATGAATTTAACTAATTGAATTAAAAGTTAGTATAAGTGGTTTGGTTCAAAAGTCAAGTGGTTATTGAAAACAAGGTATTAGGACCTCATCTCCGTAATTTAGTGTTGTAAATATTTTTATTAAATATGTATAGAGTCATATTATAGGGGAATTGAAGTTTGGTTTGGTAATTTTGATGATTGATTGCTTAATTAAGGTAAAAGGATTAAATTGTAAAAGAGGTAAAAGTTAATCGCTATAGATTTAAAATGCTAAAATGACCAAAATGGTAATTAAACTATGGTCAAAAAGTCCAAGCGGTGGTGGATATGATTAAATCCACTAACTTTTGGGCTATTTGCTCTTTTAGTCCTAATTAGTAAGGATTAAATTGAAAATTAAGTTTGTTTAGTTAAAATTTAAAATAATTGAAGGACCAATTATGGAATTAAACCTTCCTTAGATTGTAATTACACCTTATTCTCATATGATGGACAAATATGGACATATTTTATTTATTTTATAATTCATAATGTAAAGGTTAAATTTATATTTAGGTAAATAAGTAATTTATAACTAAAATAAAAGTCAAATTAATGTGTTATCTTCTTGATTCTTCTTCCTGAGGCCTAAACACCATTTTTAGACTTGGAGGAAGCTTCGGCCAAGCTTGCTCTTCAAATTGGTAAGTTGATTTTAACATGTTTATTGTAATTTTTATATTTTTGAGATTGTTGTAACTAGGTCCAACTAACTTATATCTCCGTTTTCAAAATGGCAAAAGATTAGGAATTGTGTTATTGATGAGTTTTGGATATTATTGAATTTTTATGGTAGATTATTAAATTTTGTTGTTAAATAGAACTATTTTGTAAAGTAGCTTTTGATGATTTTAATGTTTAAGGACTAAATTGTCAAAATGATAAAAGTTTCAGGGACTTGATGTGAATTAGTGATAAACTGTAATTTATACATATTTTTATTCCATGCTTAGCACATTTTATGGATGATTTCTCCTTAGATTTAGTGAATTCGATGCTCCTAATCCTTTCATTTCATGTTTTACACTTAGGTGAGCATAGGAGAGTAAAAGGGCCGAGAAACGGGCCAAAAACAGAGAAAAACAGGCCAACATAGGAAAACAACACGGCCTGGACTTTCTCACACGAGAATGTCACACGGCCGTGTAAATTTGGCAGGATCGAAGCACACTTACACGGGTAGGCCACACGCCTGTGCCTATTTAACTGCTTTGACCACAGGCTGGAGTACTCGCACACGGGCGTGTCACACAGGCGTGTCATTGTCGAGCCCAAGTTGAGTCCAATTCAGAAAAGGGAGCTTTTGAGGGCTTCTAAGCATCCTAAAGCCTATAAAAACACCCTAGAGGAGGAAAAGAAGGGGAACGCAGAGTAGGGAACAAGGAATTACTCAAGGAAAGCCGATTGGTCCATCTCAAGAGCCAAATTCATCATCAAGACTGAAGATCGAGGGATAATAATATAATTCAATTCTAGGTGTTAATTAGAAAGAGATTTTAATTATTCAACCTAGGGTTAGACGTTATCAGTCTCAAGAGGGATAATAATATAATTTAGAGATTTTTACGGATCAAGTCAAATGAATAAATCGTCTGATTCAGAGTCAAATAACAAGTAAAGTCTAGGTGGATTTTTCCTTAGGTATTGTTTCAATCAATCGAATTTTCCCGAAAGTATTTTCCCAAGTTTTCTTTTTGTGCATTCTTAGTTTGTAATTAGTTTAGATAACCAAACCTCTTAATTTTTAGGCTAGATAATAAAAAGGAAGTAACACTAGTACTCGTAGGCGAAGCCTAAGATACACATAGGATGAGCAAAAAGACGATACTTCAACCACAACCAAAGAGATGGCTAAAAACCAAGAAAATCCGCTACCTCCTGCAATTGCTGCTGATCCAATAAATCAGAATCCTACTCCATGCACTATGTATGATTATGCTAAACCCTCTTTAACAGGAACTGAATCGAGCATAGTTAGGCCTGCTGTTGCTGCAAATAATTTTGAACTAAAACCTAACAGAATTCAAATGATGTAACAGTTTGTTCAGTTTGATGGTTTGTAGGACGAAGATCCCAAAGCTCACTTGGCAAATTTCTTAGAGTTTTGCGACATTTTAAAATCAATGGCGTTTCTGATGACGCTATTCGCCTTTGTTTATTCCCTTTTTCGTTAAAGAATAAGGCTAAACAATGGTTGAACTCGTTACCACGATGGTCAATCACTACTTGGGAACAAATGACCGAAAAGTTTTTATTAAAATATTTCCCGCCAGCTAAAATAGCCAAATTAGGAAATGATATCTCTTCTTTTGTACAGATGGATTTAGAAATACTCTACGACGCATGGGAGAGATACAAGGACCTTTTGAGAAAGTACCCTTACCATGGGTTACCGCTTTGGCTATAGGTTCAAACGTTTCATAATGGCCTGAATTCTTCGACTCAACAGATGATTGACGCAATCGTTGGCAGAACCATCAATGAGAAGACACCTAAGGCGGCTTACGAATTTATTGAGATGTCACTGAATAACTTTTAGTGGCAAGTTATGAGGACAAATCCAATAAAAGCAGCCGGTGTTTTCAACCTCGACGCGGTTACTATCCTATCCAACCAAGTATAACTCTTAAATAAAAAGATTGACGGTTTGTGTGGTTCTACTAAGGTACATCCAGTGATGAGGTGCGATTCGAATGGAGGAGGAGCATGCACAGAATATCAACCTTTCAGCCCTAGTATCGAGGAGGAACAAGTCCAATATATGGGTAACAATAACTCTAGACCCCAAAATAACCCGTATAACACTTATAATGCAGGTTGGAAGAACCATCCCAATTTTTCGTGGGGTGGTCAAGGAAATCAAAGGTCACAACATCCTCCAGGTTTTCAACAACCACCTTACCAGCAGGAGAAAAAGCCAAACCTTGAGGAGATGCTAACCAAATTCATCTTGGTGTCAGAAACTCGTGTTCAGAACACCAAGACGACACTCAAAAATCAGCAAGCATCAATCCAGGGGCTCGAAACTCAGGTTGGACAGTTCGCCAAGTTGATTTTCAAATGACCACAAGGTAGCCTACCAAGCAACACTGAATCTAACCCAAGGGAACAACTCAACACAATTGCCGTTCAAGATGAGGAAGGGTTAGCTGCAAAACCAAGGCCAGAAACGGTGATAAGCAAAGGTAAGAATGAGGTAGGCCAAGATGACCCAAAGTCGGTGAGTATAGAATATAAACCTTATGTCCCATACCCCAGTGCGACAAGAAAAGACTGATTAAATGACCAATTTGGTAAATTCCTTAAACTTTTAAAGAAACTACATATTAACTTACCGTTTATTGAAGCCCTTTCACAGATGCCAAACACAATTAAGTTTTTAAAGGAGCTTTTGACAAATAAACGAAAGTTGAATGAGGCGTCGCCTGTGGAATTGAATGCAGTTTGCTCAGCCATATTACAGAATAAGCTACCCAATAAATTGAAGGATCCAGGGAGTTTTATGATTCCCTGTTTAATTGGTAGTTTAGATGTTTATAATGCATTGGTTGACTTAGGGGCAAGCATTAATGTTATGCCTTATAAAATGTTTAAACAGCTAGGTCTTGGGAAACCCAAACAAACTAGGATGAGCATTCAACTGGCTGATAAAACCATTAGATTTCCTAGGGGTATCATTGAAGATGTTCTTGTTAAGATCGATAAATTTATATACCTAGTAGACTTTGTTGTTCTATACATAAAAGAGGATAGTAACGCACCTTTAATTTTAGGACGACCCTTTTTTAGCGACTTCTAGAACCATTATTGATGTTGGCACAGGTGAACTCACACTTCGTGTGGGAGACGAAACAATCACCCTTCAAGCTCGTAATTCGAGTAACACATTGAAAATTGAATGTGGTTGTATAAATCATTCTACTAGTAGTGATCATGTGGTGAAATCCTCTATGCAGGAAATAGTTAAGAAGAACGCATATGAGCCGTGTTCAAACAACAACAAAGGACCTATTTATAAAGAACAAAGGCTACAAATCGAGGATTTAGATGAATGGTAGACACAAAAACTGAGAACACCCGATAAATTGAAACCGAGCCAAGATGAGCTCAATACCTCACCAAATTAACTTAAGTCTGGAGACAAAGTATTACTAGATGCAGTAGATCCTCGCATTACCACTTCTAAACCTAATGAAGAAATTCCTCTTACGGTACTCAGTATTTTCTCATATGGTACAATCGAGGTAGTTCATCCCAAATTTGGCACTTTTAAGGTAAACAATACCCGTATTAAACCTTACATTGATAAAGTTGATAGCAGGGATAAGGGGTGTAAACTCCTCGCACCACATTGACCATGCAGAAGAGAGGTAAGTCCAGCTTAAGACTATAAATAAGCGCTTCTCGAGAGGCAACCCGAGCACTAACAATAATGACTTATTTAAATTCTAGTTTTTCACATCTAACCTACTAACTGAGACTTGAAACATAAGGTTTTCCCATCCACACAGCCAGGCACACGGGCATGCCTTAGACCATGCTCACACCATAGGATGAGACACGACCGTGCGATGCGACCGTGTGAAAACAAGACAAGATTTTTCCCTAACATAGGATGCGATAAGTTGCCATGGCTGTGCGACATAGACGTGGGTGAAACTACTAAAACAACACGGGCGTGAGACATGCCCGTGCCTTAAAACCATGGTTAAAATTGATAATGTAACACGGGCGTGTGACACGCCCGTGCCATCCACCCGTGGTCGACACTGTTAAAAAGAAACACGGGCGTGGGAGAAGCGAACGAAGAAAAACACGACCATGCAACACGGCCGTGTGCACCAACACGCCCAAAGAACACAGGCGTGGGCTGAATGTCAGACGCGCCCAAATTCAAAATTCGCGAAACACACAGGTAAAAATTAGGCCACACGGGCTTGTCCCACGACCGCGTACCCTAAAATCTATATAAACCTCTCACTATTCATCATCTCCCTCCCCAAAAATCCATAACCCTAGCCGCTGCAACTCCACACGCCCTATCCCCCACGCCTATGCGTCGCCTACAACACCTATTTCGATGCCCCAAGCTCCTTCCTTTTGCATTTGTTTACTCTTTTCTCTCTATTTTCTTTAAATATTTTAATTATTTCATGATTTCTCTGTTCTATTAAACTATTTTGAATTAATATTCATAGTTAGAATATTAAAATATTTATGCTTGTTTTATAAAAAAATTTTCATTTTAGTTACTACATTATGCTATACTCCATTTTTCCTTGTTTCCATGAAATGTATACTAACCCACATGCATTCATTCATTATTCCCATAATCCTATAACTTGATATATTTAGTTGTTTTAGTTTGTAGCATCTCGTACAATATTCATATCTAGTCTTGATTTTCCATACTCTTCTTGGGGCATATTGATTGAATTTCGATTTTTCAATGCAAGTACAATGTCATCCTCACGTGGTAAGAAGACTGTTGTTCCTGCCTTGAAGAAGAAGAAAGGAGCAGCGTCATCCTCGGGTCCTACCACGGAAATTAGGCACCCGTTTCTCCAGGTTCCATTGGGACCCCAGGAGGAATTATATCAGATATTACGGGTCCGACCCCTAGGTGTGGGCCGCTGCATTGACTGGACCGCACTTGAATAGATTCAATTATCTGACGTGGTCTGAGCCCTCCTGACGACTGAACCGTGGGGGCTCTTCTTTGAGATCGTCGAGCTGACGTATCTCGAGTTCACATTAGAACTCAGCTTGACGTTCCATCTTCAGACCATCATGACCAACTTCGACAATCCTGGAATGATCCAGTTCTGCCTCGGTGGCCTAGTACGCCAGTTGAGTGTATCCGAGTTCGAGATTGCACTAGGACTGTACACGAAGGAGTTCATAGACGATAATGAACTCGACACCCTCCACCGCCACATCCACTACTTCCTCTCGAAATGCGGGAGGGACCTCGTCCCTGCCTCAGCCACCTACGATCCTAGCCGCTCTAAGGCATCGGCACTTTCTCCATCCTTGAGGTATCTACACGCCATCTTGGCTCACACTCTGACAAGGAGACGAGAGAGCACCGACATCGTCATTACCCACGACGCCTATTTCTTATGGAGTATGGCAAATGGGCACGTCATCGACCTCGCCTACTTTATTGTCTTAGTCATTTGCCACCAGACGAAGTGGCACAAGAGAAGGGTCATCTCTATCGGGCCCTATATGACTTGACTGGCTCGGTACTTCGGACTCCTCAACACAGCAGCCCAATCATCCTCCCTCACTCTCATCGGCCAGATGTCCCCATAGGGCATCTCGAGCATGCTAAGTATGAGGATAATCGAGAAACGACGTGGCACATACCCTCTGCAGTACTGCCTAACCCAGTCCACCGAGGAAAAGGGCCCAGAGAACATTACTGATGATGTCCCTCTACGTCACGAGGATCCACCGACTTAGCCACCACCTCCTCATCGTCCAGTTCATATGGCAGCTTCATATTCTGACATCTCTAAGTGCCTTACATGATTTGAGCAGCAGTGTTTTCAGCGTTTTGATCACATTGATGCTACACTTCAGCAGATTTGTTAGCACCTTCACATCTCATCGCCACCCCCACCTCGCCAACCATCTAGCGATGAAGATGTTTAAAAACTTTTATTTATCATTTTATGTTTTTACCTTTATTATATTTCAAGACTACTTTTTATTTTTCTTTAAGCTTATTTTTATTAGTTTTTATAATTATTATTTTACAATTTTTAATTTCGGCTATTTCATT
This sequence comes from Gossypium hirsutum, assembly GCF_007990345.1. Taxonomy (NCBI): domain Eukaryota; kingdom Viridiplantae; phylum Streptophyta; class Magnoliopsida; order Malvales; family Malvaceae; genus Gossypium; species Gossypium hirsutum. Next base: position 100,660,228 of record NC_053436.1, on the reverse strand, counting down.
ACGAGTAATTATTCTTCTTTATATATTTCCTAAAAAAGTTCCTAATTCTATCACAGTTATAAAGAGCTTGATCGCGTTATTTCGTGATAGGTTTTAAATATTTATAATTACTCATTCTTGAACTAACTATTATAGCGATGTAGGAAAGTGTACCTATCGATCAGTAGTATAGTTTTAGCAAGACCGGATTGTCGAACCCAAAGGAACTAAAAGTACTAGTAATGATTGTCTTTTTATTATCTAGCCTAAGAATAAAGAGGTTTTGTTTTAATTAAGTAATTATCTAAACTAAGAATGAATAGAGAAAAGAATTGGGGAATTACTTTTGGGGAAAATCGATTGACTTAAGACAATACCTAAGGAAAAATCCACCTAGACTTTACTTGTTATTCTGGCTCCGAATCAGACAATTTATTCATTCAACTTGTTCTGTAGAGATCCCTAAGTTATGTTATTATCCCTATTCAAGACTAATAACGTCTAATCCCTAGATTGAATAACTGAGACTTTTCTCTAATTAACATTCTAGGGTTGCATTAACTCGATCTATGGATCCCTTTATTAGGTTTCACCCTAATCCAGCAAAATCTTGTCACCGTATGTCTAAGCGCGCAATCAACTCCGCTTAATTATGACAAAAGTACTCTTAGACAGGGTCTATTCCTCCTCTGAATAAGAATATGTCTTGAATCAGTATCCTGGGATATCAAAGCAAGAATTAAGAACACATAATTAAGAACAAGTTAAATATTTATCATACGATTCAGAAAATAATAACAAGATTCGTCTTAGGTTTCATTCCCCTTAGGTATTTAGGGGTTTTAGTTCATAACTAAATAAGAAAACATCTCATAAGAATAAAGAATACAAAACATAAAGAAAACTCAAAACTTCTGAAGGGAAATTGAGGAGAGATCTTCAGTCTTGACTATGAATCCAGCTTCCGAGATGGATCAATCGACTTTCTTGGAGTAATTCCTTACTCCCCCTTCTCCGTCTCCCTTTTCTTCCTCCTCTAGGGTGTATTTATATGCTTTGGAATGCCTATGAGCCCTCAAAAGTGGCCTTTTCTGAATTGGACCCAACTTGGGCTTGGCAGGGACTCGCCCGTGTGCGATTACTTTAGGCCATGTTCGAGCCTGCCAAATTGACACGGCCGTGTGGTCCGCCCGTGTGAATCGTGCTTCGATTCTGCCAAATTGACACGGCCGTGTGGGCTTCCTGGGTGAGGAAGTTCAGGCCGTGTTGAGTTCGTACTTTGGCCCATTTTCTCTGTTTTTGGCCCGTTTCTCGTTCCTTTCGATCTCCTATGCTCTCCTAAGTATAAAACATGAAATTAAAGCATTAGGAGCATCGAATTCACCAATTCTAATGAGAAATCATCCATAAAATGCATTAAACATGGGGTAAAAATATGTATAATTTACGGTTTAGCAAATACCCCCATACTTAAGCATTTGCTTGTCCTCAAGCAAAATTCTTAACTCATAATCAAAATAAATTCTTCTCAACTTATAATTTCTATCGGTAATATCTCAAATTAATCCATAAATAATCATACATTGAGGATTCAACTAAAAGAACATCAAAGTCTCAAACATTCTGAGTTGAGTATTTAATCATGCAAACATAGGTGTCTCTCATCATTTAAGTAATTACTGTTGATTCGGAATATCACAGAGTTTCACATCCTTACTAAAGATTAACTCAAATCACTTGAGGGGTTTAAGGACAATAAATAAAGCACTCAATAGTCAATAATGAAAAGTCATTACCATAGGCTTGCATGAAAATCAAATCTCCACCACTATAATTTAAGATGATACATCAATCAAAAGGTCTTTAGAAGGTTGTAGTGAGGTTTGGTTAGGGGGTGTGGTCACAAGCTGAAAGAAAGGGTTAGAATCGAGATTGAATTGAAAAATTGCCTAACTAGAAAAAGAGTTAATCTTTACTTGCGTACAACAGAGCTTCTCTTAGAATATGAAATTACAGATATGTATACATAGGTTGTTTTTTTTTATAAACAAGTTCAATATTCAAAAACTAACTTATTACAAACAAGACGTAGCTAAACAATTTCTTTAACTCAAATATCAACAAAAATAGGGATCAAATTAATTTAGGGGATTTCATCAATAATGGGTTAAGGGTTAATATTGAGGTTAAGACAAGGAATGGCTTGTTAGGCTCAAATGGGCTTACTAAGGGTTAATCGTGGAGGTAGGCTTTTCATGGCATGAGTGGGTTAATCCTAAGTGCCTTAATCATTTTGATATATCAAATCAAATGGTGTGGTTTCGACATGCATAATCAAGCAAGTTTTAGAATAACAGTTCAATACTGACGCACTCAAAGCAATAATAAAAGTGAGCATGAAATAATTACAAGATGCTCAAAAGGCTTAAAAATCTCACAAAAATTATGGCTTTTTGATGTTAAAAACTTGTGAATTCCAATTCAAAGTAATATCTAAACTTTGGGGAAACAGCCTAAGATTTTAAATTCTTAAAAATCAACTTATCATGCTTGATTCTCTAATGTCTTAAAGTTTAAACAATCAAAGCATAAATCCCTATGTTTTAATTCAAGATATATCAATCAAAATAATAAATCAATTAAAATTTATCCTAAATATAATATGAGAGTTTTTTAAGAGAACAAGACAGTTATTCAAGGATTTTTCTGATAATGAAATGATTTCCTCCCCCCACACTTAAGATGTACATTGCCCTCAATGTACAAAGATAGGTATTATAAAATAAAAATGAGATAGGGAGAGAAGTGAAACTTCCTGTCTGATGAATTCCTCGAACTAGAGTTTTGGAGAGTAATCGGTTCGAGAGTGGAGGAGGATACTCCGGCGGTCGTAGAGGTTCATTAGTCCATAAGTCCTGCGCCAAAAGAATATTATATCTAGTGGTAGCTATGGTCGTGGTCGAGCAGGACATGGCAGTCATGGAGAACCTTTCTCGGTGGAGTTTTAGTTCCTACGTGATGATGAGCTTAAGAGCTCTATATAACTGTGATAAAATCAGGAACTTTTTAGTGGATATTAGGAAGAATAATTACTCAAAAAGAAATAACCAAAATTAATAATAAAAAATAAAATTCTAAAATCTAAAAAATAAAAAGTTGTTTCGATAAAAATTAAAGACATAAAATAATAAATAAATATTTCTAAACATCTTCATCGCTGGATGGTTCGCGAGGTGGGACTGGCGATGAGATGTGGAGGTGCTGACAAATCTGCTGTAGAGCAGCATCAATGTTGTTGATGCGGTGATTGAGAGCACCAAAAATATCCTATTCCCTATAAAATAATGAAAAAGAACAGTAAAGGGGAAGTAGGGTCGAATCCTCAGGGATCGGGTTATACGAATGCTTGTTTCTCGAAATCCTAGGCAGAATCGTGCCCAAGAAAACCTGCGTGATAAAAAAATAAAAAAATAACAGAATTAAAGATTTGATTTGGAAAAAATAAAAAACAGAATCTAAAGTTGACTAAAATTGTGATTACGAAAATAATAAAAATAATAAAGAGAGTTGAAGGAAAAGAAATTTTTATTGGTAGATTCCAGCCTCCAGTTGTCTCATTCCAGCCTCCAGTTGTCTCATTCCACCTTGGGTTCGATCCTCGGCTTTTAAATGACCCTTCTCAACTCAAGTAAGCCAGTTATAGTGGAAGAGGACGCCTACGACCACCAGCTCCGAAGATTAGACTTACGATTTTTAGGGAACCTGACTCTAGCCAGTAATTTATGCTAGATCAATGCTTCTCAATGGCGAATACCATGCCATTTCGTCTCTTTGGCTCGCCAACCTCTGACGCAGTAAGTTAACGAACCGACTATGCAATCCTTTCAAAACATACAAAACGGTCGCCTTTGCATATGCTGAAAAGCTTACTTCTAAAGGGCCATGGACGGAAGCATCAGCCCGTAGTGCGGAGAAATGATGAATACTTGGCGAAAAGGCTAAGTACGGATTCTAGGCCTCAAGAACTCTTTTTGGAGAATATTGACAACTTTCGGCTAGATAGGTTTTAGTGGCTCATGATAATGGTGAAAAAAGAAATAAATATAAAAATGGAAAAGGGAATTTTATTGAAAGAAAATATGAAGAAACAAAAGCCTAGACTTTCAGGGGGAGAGTGTTTACAGAAAAAGATGAACACCAAATAGAGTCACTTCACCCCCTATTTATAGTGCTAGGGAGATAGTCTAATTTAACTTAAATTCTAAAAAGATAAATACATTTAATTAAATATAATTAAAGATAATTAAAATAAAATACTAAAATTAAATAATCCTAATAATTATCTTAATATTAGTTATCCTAATATAAATAAAATGGAGTCTTATAAAATAAAATCTCTTCTTTTTGCGTTTTTAGTCCTTGTGTCTTCCATGCTCGTACTTTTGGCACAATCTTATTCCTGTGTCGTATATCAGCCCATTGTGTCTCCAAATTTGCACTTTTGTCCCTTAATTTTATTTTTGCCTCCAAATCAGTCCCTAATCGATAAAAATACATAAATAGATCAAATTAGTAGGATCAAGCTCAGAATAAACACATGATTAATACATAAAAATATGTTATTCTGGAGCATTATCAAATTCCCCCTACTTAGCCCATGCTTGCCCTCAAGTATGGTTCCTGTCCACCGTGAAAGTTAGATCCTGCCATAAAAGAAATACCACTCCAAAGTTTTATAAGAATTAGTTAAAAATGCATATGAAAAATAAAGAGAGCCCTTAGCTTGCTTTAGGTAAAATAGAAAAAGTTTTTCAATTAATACACACAGAAATTAAAATCGATTTGAATTATTCCATGGAAATTAGGTGGATTACTAAACCTACCAAGACACCCTCTTTGTTTCTTCCTTTAGTCCCAAATTTTATTTATTTACATATATATTTTTCTTTTTCTCTTCTCTTTTTTTTATTTTTTTATTATTTATGTACGTATGTATGTTGAACCTTTTGATGCAAAGAGTGATGATAGCCAAGCACCAAACCCCGGTTACTCAGCCCAACATACTTTTTATTTTTTATTCTTCCTAAGAACATGTCGAACCTTTTTTACGCGAAGAGTGATGACAGCCAAACACCATACCCCGGTTACTCAGCCCAACGCGTTCTTAAGAATTAATTCCGGTTAGCGGAGCTTTAACTATCACGTCACACAACCTTTTGACGCGAAGTAGAATGACAACCCAAGCATCCTACCCCGGTTACTCAGTCAGTCACGTTTTAAGTTGTACTCATAACCACAGAAAAATTTATTAACAATGAAATTAAAACTTTGAGAACTTCAGGAAAAACAATTTAAGTGTCAAGAACAAATTTCAATAATCACCTAATAGCCACGAACATTAATTAAGCATGCGACCATTTTAAGTGTTCACTTTATATTAAACTTGATCAATTTTACAAAAAGCAAGATAGATTTAACTCCATTAATCACAATTATTTTTAGCCTAATAAAAATAAAATAGTGGAGATGGCATCAACCATGGGAAAAATCATAACTTCCCCAGAAGGCAAGAATCATGTATGAAAGTCAAACAGTGGCAAAGTCGTGGTTAAATTCTTGGGCATGAAAAGAGGCAAGATATTCCAAAAAAATAGTGAGCCAGCAACAATAGCAACAACCAAACCAACAGCAACAACAAAAATTTAGCAGCTAAAATGACAGGAATAACTTCCACCCCTACTTAAAACACATAGTCCTCGATGTGGAATAAAGGAAATAGAAGAAAAAGGGTATAGAGGAACTCCCCGTGTAATCACCGTCATTCGCGTATGATGGTAATGAGATTTGCTAGTTGCTGGCCAAAAGTGTCGAGTCGAGCCTCGATACGTTCAAGGCGTTGTTCTACCGTCATCGATGGTTGAGCTTGAGTGGGTGCATTGTCATGATTTCACCATCGAAAGACTAGTTCAATTGGTGTGGTTCGAACGCCTAGAGGGACAAAAAGAAAGGAAGACGGAGTGCCAACAAGCAACCCCATCGAGTCGAGACATCGAGCATCCAAAGGATTGGCTTGACAAGCAACATGTAATTCTGAAACAGGAGTGTTAGTACCATGCAGAGAAAATAACAGTTGCGTAACAAAAGAGCCCAAAATTAGAGGTCGCTTTACATTTATAACATGCTCGAATTGAAGCGCGTACCAATAGCCGAAGTTTACCGAACGACTGGTATACATACACCATAACAAAAATAATTTCGTCTTCGAGACGGTAGCTGGAGCATCTCGTCGACTTGAAAAATTATAAGCCAAATAACGGTGCATATAACATAAGGCAGGGTTACAAAACCACAAATCCTTTGAGGTTTTCGTGCTATATATGGATTCGGCATTATCAGTTAATAAAGCAAAGGCCTCGTTAGCCTCAAAATCTGTAGGAAAAGTACATAAACTTTGTTCATAATCACTGCTCATAGAATAGTCCTCAGTCACAAAAGATAGCGTTATATTAAAATCGATAATGGACAAGTGATGCAAAGTACCAAGTAATCAAAATCGAATAACATTAGGTGTATCCAACGAAATATTACCGTGTCGATGAAAGTGAAATGTAGAATAAAATTCCAACACCAGTTCATAATATGCACAATGAGAAATATCAAAATTCTCAACCAAACCAATATTGTGAAAATAAGTAGTGACGTCAGTTCCATTCCGCAGAGTATCCAAAACAGGCAATGACAAGCATTTGCAAGGTACGAGTTGTTTATGGCGCAAATGATCATACCTGTTCTGGCTAGTAGTAGTATCCAACTGTAAGTTACCATTTAAATGGCACTCGGGTGGTAAGATGGATACGCGAGACCGGTAGGTTCGACCACGAGTAGGCAGTGGTTGCTGGTCGTGGCGACTCTCGGCACTAGCAGAACTTGCGGCATGGTCAGAGCCGTCGGTAGTGTGTGACGAACTTGCGAACGTGTCGGATGGGTAAACTGAATGCCATGGTAGATGATAACGAGACCGTCGTCGTGGGGGATCAGGTGCGTCGTTGGTGGCATGTGAGGCCGAGGGTTGGTGTTGTGACGGTTCGGGTGCCGTTGGTGGCGTCGTGACATGTGTGGCTAGGGGGGGAGAGGAAGAGGGTGGTGGCGTTGGTGATGTCGGGAACACCGTGGCTTCGTCGGGGTTCAGTGATGGTGTGTTAGAGGCACGTGTTGTGGCTTGTGACGGGGAGGAAGAGCGGGAGAATGGCGCAGCCAGCGTTGTGGCTTCGACGAGGTTCGGCGACGGCGTGAAAGAAGCAGAGGGCGAGAGAGAAGCACCGTGCATCGAAGAAGAAGAGGAAGAGGAGGAGTAGGCGCCACTCAAATTGATGGCTTGGGGAGCGGAGAAGTGTCGCCAGTGGTGGTTCACGGTGATGGAGGGTTCAGCTGCGGCACGGCTACGAGTTCGCACTATAGTGGACAGCAATCGACGGTGAGAGGGGTTGGGAAGATGGGTTCGGCGGCTATGGAAGAAAATGGGGGAAAATTTTAGGGATTGGAGGTTTTTTAGTTGCTGAAAAGTGGTGTTTGGCTGCATGTGTAAGGCTGTTTGGCTGTAGGTTAAGGCTAGTCTAGGGCAGGAATAAGGCACTCTGTGCTGGAATAGGGATAGCGATTATGGGCTGGAGTCGGGCTATTTGGCTGCAGGTTTAAGGCTTTTCTTCCTCTTGCACTTTACTTCCATCTCGGTTCACCTATTTAAAAGAAGATAATTTTATTAATATAATAAAAAAATTAAAAATAAAACAAATTGATATAAAATAAAATAAGAAATAAAATAATAATAATAATAATAATAATAGAAATAATAGAAATAAAATTTAAAATTAAAGATTAGGTTGCCTCCCAAAAAGCGCTTGTTTAATGTCGTTAGCTCGACGCCTTGAACGGTTTTATGGTGGTTCTAATTGAATTTTCTCGACCGTGTGGGCCTAGAAATTTTCGTAAAATGGCTTCAGCCGTTGACCATTGACTGTGAACCGCTTTCCCGATTCTTCACTTTCTATTTCAACTGCGCCATGCATAAATACTTCAGTCACAACAAAAGGTCCTTGTCACCGAGATCGAAGCTTACCAGGGAATAACTTTAATACGGAGTTATAAATTAAAACTCTTTGTCCTACCGAAAAATGCTTCTGAACTATATTTTTGTCATGAAACAGCTTTGTTTTGTCTTTATAAATTCGAGCATTCTCGTAGGCATCATTACGAATTTCCTCCAATTCTTGAATGTCCAATTTGCTTGCCTTCCCTGCGGGCTCTAACTCCATGTTACATTGTCAAATAGCCCAATAAGCTTTATGTTCTAACTCTACTGGTAGATGACACGCTTTGCCAAAAACAAGTAGATACGGGGTCATGCCAATTGGTCCCTTATATGCCGTCCGATAGGCCCAAAGCGCATCATTGAGCCGAAGACTCCAATCCTTAAGGTTGGGTCGAACCGTTTTTTCCAAAATTGACTTGATCTCCCTATTCGAAAGCTTTGCTAGGCCGTTCGTTTGGGGATGGTAGGCTGTTGCTATACGATGATGAACTCCATATTTTGATAATAGTGCCTCCATGACCTTGTTGCAAAAGTGGATACCACGATCACTGATCAAAGCTCGAAGTGTGCTAAACCTGGAAAAAATAGTTCGTTTTAGAAACTCCACAACAGTTTTAACATTATCATTGCGAGTAGGCTTTGCTTCTATCCACTTAGAAGCATAGTCTACTGCAAGAAGTATATATACGTTTCCAAACGAAAAAATAAAGGGGCCCATGAAATCGATGCCCCATATATCAAAAATCTCACATACATGAATCAGGGATAGGGGTATTTGATTTCGTTTAGTGATATTACCTGTATGCTGGCATTTATCACAAGACTTACAAAAGTTAAATGTGTCGCGAAAGATTGTGGGCCGATATAGCCCACACTCCAATACCTTGTGAGCTGTCCGCTTAGGGCCAAAGTGGCCTCCACAAGCTTCTGTATGACAAAAAGTAAGGATAGAGGTTACCTCAGTTTCTGGAACACATCGTCTATTATCTGATCTGAGTAATGTTTCCACAAGTATGGGTTGTCCCATATGTAATTCCGAGCTTCGCGTCTAAGCTTGTTCTTTACGGATTGAGCTAACACAGTGGGCAACGATCCTGTGGTTAAGAGATTAACTATGTCTGCATCCCACGGATAGTGGGCCTCGGTTTAGAATAAGCTTTCGTCAGGGAGCTCATCCTTTATGAGAACATCATCAAACGGAGTTTTTATCCTACTCAAGTGGTCGGCCACCAGGTTTTCACACCCCTTTTTGTCACGAATCTCGATGTCAAATTCTTGGAGCAGTAAAATCCACCTAATGAGCCTTGGTTTTGCTTCCTTCTTTGCTATCAAGTACCTAAGAGCCACATGGTCAGAAAAAACAATCACCTTGGATCCCAGTAAATATGATCGAAATTTATCTAAAGTAAATACAATAGCTAAAAGTTCTTTTTCTGTGGTCGTGTAGTTGCTTTGTGCAACATCTAGGGTCTTTGAGGCATAGTAGGTGACATGAGGCTCTTTGGCTATCTTTTGTCCTAATACGGCTCCCACGCTGCGTTCGCTTACATTGCACATAATTTCAAAGGGGTAGTTTCAGTCTGGTGCTTGTACTATAGGGGCAGTTGCCAACTTTTGCTTGAGTATATCAAAAGCCTCTTTGTATTTTGGACCGAACTCATATTTCTTGTCTTTTTGCAACAGCTCGCACAATGGTTCGGCTATTTTTGAGAAGTTTTTTATAAAACGCTTGTAAAATCCTGCATGGCCAAGAAAAGAACGTATCTCTTTAACAGTCGAGGGATATGGCAGAGAATTTATAATGTCAATTTTGGCCTTATCAACCTCAATTCCCTTAGACGAGACTATATGACCTAGAATCAAACCTTTGTCTACCATAAAATGACACTTTTCATAGTTCAAGACAAGATTAAATTCTATGCACCTGTTCAAAATTATCGTAAGATTTTCAAGGCATTCGGTAAAATAGTTCCCATACATAGTAAAATCATCCATAAAAACTTCAATAATTTTTTCTACATATTCTGAAAATATACTCATCATGCATCTCTGGAAGGTAGCTGGTGCATTGCAATGTCCAAATGGCATCCTCCTGTACGCAAATGTGCCGAAAGGGCAAGTAAAAGTGGTCTTTTCCTGGTCTTCTGGCGCAACAGGGATCTGGAAGAAACCTGAATATCCATCAAGACAACAAAAGTGAGTTTTACCAGCTAAACGTTCAAGTATGTGATCTATAAAAGGAAGAGGGAAATGATCTTTTCTAGTATAAGCGTTCAACTTTCTGTAATCGATGCAAACATGCCACCCGTTCTGTACTCAGACTGGTACTAAGTCACCCTCAACATTTTTCTTTACTATCACGCCCATTTTCTTGGGCACAACTTGTACTAGACTTACCCATCTACTATCAGAAATGGGGAAGATTATGTCAGCATCCAGCAACTTAATTATTTCCTTTTTTACCACCTCCATCATATTATGGTTTAAACGTCTTTGTGCCTCTCTCCTTGGTTTCGTGTTCTCCTCCAAGTAAATCTTGTGGGTGCATGTCAAAGGGCTTATCCCTTTCAAGTCAGCAATGGTCCAGCCAATCGCCTCTTTATGACTCTTTAGTACCTGGATCAAACTTTCTTCCTCGGGTTTAGAGAGTTTATTTGAAATTATAATGGGTAATTCCCAAAAATGCATACTTAAGATGCTCGGAAAGCGGTTTCAATTCCAAATTTGGAGCCTACACAACAGAAAGTAGAAGTTTAGTTTCTGATGGGGACAATAATGTATTAACAAATTCATAATCATCATATCTATATTTAGATTTGTCTTCATAAGTTGACTCAAAAGTCTCGTCTACTAATGAGTCAATCATGTCGACACGGTTTACGCTTAAGATTTCGCTTGGATGGCTAATGGCATCGTAAACATTAAATTTCACGATCTCCCCATCAAATTCCATCGTAAGAGTGCCGCTTCAGACATCGATCTTGGTGCTAGCAATACTAAGGAAGGGTCGGCCCAACAGGAGGTCCGAAGATCCAGCAGTGTTGTCCTTCTCCATTTTTATTACTTAGAAATCTGCAGGGAAAATAAGTTCATTAACTTTTACCAAGATGGCCTTGAGGACTCCTTCGGGATGCACAATAGACCTGTCAGCCAATTGAATAATAACACATGTCTTTGTCAAAAAACCCGCGTTAAGTGATTCATAAATAGAATAAGGCATTACATTTATGGAGGCCCCTAAATCACACATAGCCTGTTTAATTCCTAAATGATCAATTTTGCATGGAATAGCGAACATACCCCTATTTTTGCATTTAACCGGCATTTTCTGCTGTAGCACTGTGGAAACATTCTCACCAACACTTACCTTTTCATTACCTATTAGTTTTCGTTTGTTGGGGAAAATCTCTTTGAAGAACTTGGCATACCGTGGAATCTGTCTGATAGCATCTAACAGTGGTAAATTGATCTCGACATTCCTGAATGTATTGAGGATCTTCTTGTCTTCCTTACTTTTCTGACACTAATTTAATCATCCTAGGAATGGAGGTTGGATTTTTGGTAGTGGGGGTTTCGCTGTGTAACGCCCCGTACCCGAGACCGTTACCGGAGTCGAACACGGGGTGTTAACGGACTTAATTCATTTGCTTACACAGTTCATTTTAAAATTTCCAGACAAGCTGGCTAACTGCATCACATTCACTTTAAAAATCATATCTCGAGTTCCAAAACTCGAAAACCGATTCCGTAAATTTTTCCTGAAACTAGACTCATATATCTATCTACAAATTTTTTTCTAGAATTTTTGGTCAATCCAATTAGTACAGTTTATTAGTTAAAGTCTCCCCTGTTTCAGGGTTCGACTACTCTGACCTTCATGCATTATGACTTAGATATCTCCCTGTACAGGGCTGAAATGCTTATGCCATTCATTTCTAATGAAACTAGACTCAACAAGAAATCTGTACATATAAGGAATGACTTCTAATTATCTCTGGTTAATTTATAGTGAATTTCTAAAATCAAAACAGGGAATCCAGAAATTGCTCTGGCCCTGTTTCACGAAAACTTAAACATCTCATAAAATACGGCTCATATGGTCGTTCCGTTTCTTTCATATGAAAATAGACTCATCAAGATTAGATTACATAATTTATTCATTATTTAATTACATTTATACTATTTTTAGTGATTTTTCAAACTTACATCACTGCTACTGTCAGCATCTAGTTTAAGGTAAATTTCTCCTATTTCATAGTTTTCCATGAGTCAACTAGCCATTTGTCATACATAGCACCAAAATGATTGTGATTAACCATTCCAATGGCTAATCATTACCAAGCATTTCCATACCACTCAATGAACAATATACAAAATGATTATAATGCTATGCTCAAAATATGTATAAGCCATTTTCGCATGGCTATCCGAATATATACATTACCAAAAGGTACTTGATTAACAACAAATGTCAGTCCTATACATGCCATTATCAAAGTTCAACTAAAAGAGTACCAAAAGGGCTTTGATAGTGTGGACGACTTCGACTTTGACACTCCCGAGTCCGATAGCTGACGAACAAAATCTATAAAACAGAGAATCAAATCAACGGAATAAGCATTTTAATGCTTAGTAAGTTTAAGTAATTAAATTATTTACGACTAAAGTATAGCGTTCATATGACTAAATGAATAATTGCATATACGCATATTTCCAAAATCACACTTACTTCACGCTTCAACCAGTATATTCTTACACAAGGGATCAAACCTAACTAAGGCCAGAAGTTTGTTAATCAATTGAGCGAATACTATTTAAAAGAAAATAAACTTTCCGATGCATATACGAAACATACCTTATTGTTTGGGTTTTATGAGCGTATTAATTGAAATTATTACAGTAAGATCGCTCATTTCCAAACCCAAGTACCTTCGGGATTTAACCAGATATAGCAAATCGCACAAATGCCTTCGGGACTTAGCCCGGATATAGTAACTCGCACAAATACCTTCGGGACTTAGCCCGGATATAGTCACTAGCACAAAATGCCTTCGGGTCTTAGCCCGGATATCGTCACTAGCGCAAATGCCTTCGGGACTTAACCCGGATATAGTCACTAGCACAAAGTGCCTTCGGGTCTTAGCCCGGATATCATCCGAATAATCATGCACATATATCAATAAATCATAACACATCTATTTTTCATTTTCATTACTAGAACTCAAACACAAGACACTTATCAACCATTACCATTTTCGGCTCAATAGCCACATACAATTAGCATGATCTCTTTACACATTCGGCTACTAGTCATAGTATAAACTAATTACCTCGATATATAATTCAAGTAGAATCATTATATCGTCGTTTATTTGTTATGATTATATGTCATGGCTTAATCAAATCATAAACTAAGTTCCATTACTCAAAGACTTACCTCGAATGTTGTCGAATGACTTCAATGGCTATTCGATTACTTTTTCCTTTCCTTTATCGGACTTAGTTCCCCTTTGCTCTTGAGCTTAATAAAACAAATGAATTTATTCAATTACTTATCCAACTTTACTATATAAAAATATCTATTTATTAAGATTCATTTCAAACTAAATATTAGGCAACCGATCATATATTCTCCCCATAGTGATATTCAAACATTGTAGCCAAAGAATCACAATTATCGAATGTTTAACTATGATCGGACATATGATATTGCCCGTATGTCTTAAGCTAATTACCGAACCTATTGCCTCAATTCATGTACATATCGAATATAGAAATCCTTACTTGAACTATTAGCCAACCTTATCAAATGAACAATTATACTTAAAATACCATATATATGTATATCTACATAAGTGCATAGATACTATGTTACCAACAATTATTTCCTTGCTTAGTAGCCCAACCAATATACAAATTAATTCATACAGTCAAATGAATCAATAATAGACTACCCTTAATCATATCTACCCGTCACATTTACTCTACTTAAACCGAATGAACTTGCACATAAAGTCCTTGGCCGAACCACTCTAAACACAAGTCAACCAAAATCTTAATATTTATCTTGTGTATAACCTTATTTACCTTCCAATAATCATAACAATATCAAACTCCTAATATTTATGTACAAAGGCAAATCTTAATATGATCCAACCTCCAACTCATTCATTTCAATCACTCACACGGCATTTGTTCAATTCATTAGACAAATCTATGTTTGGCCATTGTACTCATGAGCATTAAAATTTATAATTTGACTAACTTAAACCCTTCTCTTCAACAATTCTTCATAAAACATAAAGACTATAACCCAATCTCATCCTTTAATAACTAAAACCGAATGCTCAAACCATCACCAAGATTTCAAAATTTTGACATGGGTTATGTAAGAAATTAGCTAATTAACTAGAAACAAGCTTAAAATTTAAAAAAATCTAACACAATTTACTAACCTCCCTTAGGCTTAAAGTGACCGAAACCTTCTCCTCTTCCTCCCTCAAGTCACGGCAATGGAGGAGCAAGGATGAAACAACTTTGGTTTCTCCTCTCACTCACCTCATGTTTTATTATTCTTAATTCATTATTTTATTTTGTAAACTAAAAATGTTAATAGAAAAATACATATTATCAATAATAGCCCATACCATGGCCGGCCACTACTTATCATAAATGGAAATTTGACATGCAAATCCATCATTTTTACAACATGCATTAATAGATCCTTATAGATTAACCTATCACATTTCAAAAGTGTCACACATAAGTCCTATTAACTAAATTCACATGCAATCGACTAAATCGAAGCTTAAAACTTTCACACATTCATATTCACATATTTTAGACAATAAATATCATATTCAAATACTTCGGTGACTCGGTTTAGCGGTCCCGAAACCACTTTTCGACTAGGGTCAATTTAGGGCTGTCACACGCTGGGACCTATTCATCGTTTTTGAGTTTTTCTTGGGCACTTTCTTGGCCAAGATTTCTGCTAGGAAATGGTTCCAGCACCTTTCCACTTCTCAGCGTTACTGCATTTGCATTTTGTCTCGGGTTTGGTTCTGTTTGCGATGGCAACTTCCCTTGAGAGTTCATCTTCTCAATTGACGTGGTCAATTCTCTTATAGATGCTGCGGTTTTCTGTTGAAAATCAAGCATGTTAGCTGCTAATTTATTGACCAAAGTTTCTAGAGAATTACCTAAATCTCGTGGCTGTTGTGGAACTCGGTTCTGGTATGGTTGGTTATGTCGTGGGTTGGCCCCATAACTTAAGTTAGGGTGATCCCTCCATCCTGGGTTGTAGGTATTTGCGTAAGCGTCGTATCACCTTTGTGGTGGCCCAGGAAAATTTCCCACAGCATCTAAATGAGCCATGGTATCATCATTCAAACTGGGACATGCATCAGTTGTATGTTCAGGGGTAGTACATATTCCGCATAACCGGGTTGTCTTTGCTTTTTCTGCAACAAGAGAATTAAAAATATTAGCAATTCTATCAACTTTCTCTTCTAAGGTTGGATTACTTAGCTGATGAACCCTTCTAGGGGGTTCAGGATTGGCTCGAAATTGCTGAGAATTTGCAGCCGTTGTGGAGATTAAGTCTCTTACTTGTTGTGGAGTCATGTTGACTAACGCTCCTCCATTCGCGGCATCTACCATATTCATCTCCATGGGTTTCAGGCCTTTATAAAAGTACTGGAGCAAAGACTGTTCCGTTATACAGTGTTGTGGGTAACTTGCACACAACTTCTTAAATCACTTCCAATAGTCTTACAGAGTCTCTGCATCTTTTTTCCTTATGCCCACGATTTCTCTTCTTAACTCAGTTGCACATGATGCAGGGAAAAACCTGTTAAGAAATAAGCGAGATAGATCAGCCCAAGTTGTAATGGATCCAAAAGGTAAATAAAATAACCATTCCCTAGTTGAATCTACTAGGGAAAAAGGAAAAGTGTGAAATTTAATTTGATCCTCAGTTACCCCCTGAGGTTTCATACTCAAACAAACCATATGAAATTGTTTTAAATGCTTGTGAGGGTTTTCATTTTGTAACCCACGGAAAGTTAGCAGTAGCTGAATCAATCCTGACTTTAGCTCGAAATCAATATCCATAGTAGGATATGCGATGCATAGTGGCAGTTGTCCCGTCAGCGCTTCGGCCAATTGCTGAATTGTCTGAGCCATAGGTTGAGGTGCTAAATTAGGGTTTACGTCAACCCTAGCATTAAGCACTTCTTCTGGGGAATCGACTTCTACTTTTTCACCTTCAAAAGTCTGAGTAGGGTTTTCGTTAACCCTAGACTCTGCTTCATCGTCGATTCTGATTCCTGGCGGTGGATTACTTTGAGTCCCAACCACCGCTGACTGCTTTTTCTTTAGCTTTGTTTCGTTGCGATTAACTCTCGCAGTCTTTTCAATCTCTGAATCAAACGCAAGAGTTCCTGGAGCAGATCTGGTCATAAGAAACAAAAAAACAAGATTAGTACGTTATCGATCCCCGACAACGGTGGCAAAATTTGATGCGGTCATTAAGAGCACCAAAAATATCCTATTCCCTGTAAAATAATAAAAAAGAACAGTAAAGGGGAAGTAAGGTCGAATCCTCAGGGATCGGATTATACGAATGCTTGTTTCTCAAAATCCTGGGCAGAATCGTGCCCAAGAAAACCTACGTGACAGAAAAAAATAAAATAATAACAGAATTAAAGATTTGATTTGGAAAAAATAAAAAACAGAATCTAAAGTTGACTAAAATTGTGATTACAAAAATAATAAAAATAATAAAGAGAGTTGATGGAAAAGAAATTCTTATTGGTAGATTCCAGCCTCCAGTTGTTTCATTCCGCCTTGGGTTCGATTCTCGGCTTTTAAATGACCCTTCTCAACTCAAGTAAGCCAATTATAGTGGAAGAGGACGCCTACGACCACCAGCTCCAAAGATTAGACTTACGATTTTTAGGGAACTTGACTCTAGCCAGTAATCTATGCTAGATCAACGCTTCTCGTGGCGAATCCCACACCATTTCGTCTCTTTGGCTCGCCAACCTCTGACGCAGTAAGTTAATGAACCGACTATGAAATCCTTCCAAAACATACAAATCAGCCGCCTTTACATATGCTGAAAAGCTTACTTCTTAAGGGCCATGGACGAAAGCGTCAGCCCGTAGTGCGGAGAAACGATGTATACTTGGCGAGAAGGCTAAGTACGGATTCTAGGCCTCAATAACCCTTTTTGGAGAATATTGACAACTTTCGGGTAGATAGGTTTTAGTGGCTCATGATAATGGTGGAAAAAGAAATAAATATAAAAATGGAAAAGAGAATTTTATTGAAAGAAAATATGAAGAAACAAAAGCCTAGACTTTCAGGGGGAGAGTGTTTATAGAAAAAGATGAAAACCAAATAGAGTCACTTCACCCCCTATTTATAGTGCTAGGGAGATAGTCTAATTTAACTTAAATTCTAAAAAGATAAATACATTTAATTAAAGATAATTAAAGATAATTAAAATAAAATACTAAAATTAAATAACCCTAATAGTTATCTTAATATTAATTATCCTAATATAAATAAAATGGAGTCTTATAAAATAAAATCTCTTCTTTTTGCGTTTTTAGTCTTTATGTCTTCCATGCTCGCACTTTTGGCACAATCTTTTTCCTGTGTCGCATATCAGCCCATTGTGTCTCCAAATTCGCACTTTTGTCCCTTATTTTTTCTTTTGCCTCCAAATTAGTCCCTAATCGATAAAAAGACATAAATAGCTCAAATTAGTAGGATCAAGCTTAGAATAAACACATGATTAATACATAAAAATACGTTATTTTGGAGCATTATCATGTTGTCAAATCCTTAAAAACATTGCTGCTCGAATCAGGTGAGGTGCTTAGAGATGTCAGCATATGAAACCGCCACATAAACTGGACGAGAGGGTGGTGGTGGCTGAATCGGTGGGTCCTCGTGCTGTGGGGGGACATCATCAGGAATGTTCTCGTAGGCCTCCTCCTCGGTAGATTGGGTGAGACGATACTGGGGAGGGTAGGTTCCTCGGTGCCTCTCGATCATCCTCATGCTAAGCATGCTCGAGATGCCTTGTGGAAACATATGGCCAATGAGGGTAAGGGATGATTCTTGGGCTGCGGTGTTGAGGAGCCCGAAGTGTCGCGCCAGCCTAGTCACGTAGTGGCCAATGGAGATGACCCCCTTCCGATACCACTCCGTCTGGTGCTAAATCTCAAGGGCGATGAAATAGGCAAGGTCGATGACGTGCCCTTGCGACATGCACCATAAGAAGTAGACGTCGTGGGTGTTGCCGACGCCAGTGCTCTCTCGCCTCCCTGTAATCGTGTGAACTAAAATAGCATGTAAGTACCTCAGGGATGGTGGGTGAACTGATGGCTTGGAGCAGCTAGGATTGTACGAGGCCATGGTAGAGGCCAAAGTGTGCCAGCACTTCGAGGGAGAGAAATCTATGTGGCGATTGAGAGCATGTAGTTCATTCTCCTCCATAAACTCCTCCGTATATAAGCCTAGTGCAGCACCAAATCTGGGACGCTTAGCTAGCGGATTAATCCGCCTAGGCGAAATTGAACCATGCCGGGATCATCGTACCTTGTCATTACGGTCTGAAGATGGAACATTGAGCATAGTTCCATCGTGAGCTCGAGGTATGTCGGCTCGATAATCCTGAAGAACAGCTCTCAAGGGTCAGTGGTTAGGAGAGCCTGAATCACGTCAGCTATCTGAACTTGTTCTATGGCAGCCCAGTCGATGCAGTGGCCCACAATTAAGGGTCAAGCCCGAAGTATTTGGAACAGTTCTTCCTGTGGCCCTCGGGGGAACTGCAAGAGAGGGTGACGGATTTTCACAGTTGGACCCACGGAAGATGACGCTCCCTTCCTCTTCTTCGAGGCTGGTACGGCGGCCTTTTTACCACGTGAGGATGACATGGTACCTGCAATTAGAATCATCGAGTCATCTTAATGAGTGGTCGAAGTAAAAGGACTACAGTTTTCAACTAAAAAGCAGACTCGTCCACAACCGAACATAACTAATATAATAATTTCGTGATCTTATCATTGTATGTAGTAATGGCATGTGTCAGACAAAAGAATGAAGCTTTCCTAACAACATGAAATATATGATAAATAATTGAAAAATGCAAATTTCACGAGAGACATTGGTATGAAAATATCATGAGAATGAGTATGGTAAAATCATGGGTATGAAGCTTTCCTAATCACTTGATTTACATGCAATGTATAATAACTAACTTAAGAATGAAACTAAATGATAAAATAATGAGCAAAATGAAAAATAGTTCAAAAGAAATGAAGATTATGCTAATAATAAGCATTAGTGATAAGTAAAATAGAAGTGAAAGGAGTAAACAAACGCTAAGGGAGAGAGATTGAGCGTTAAAAACAAAGTTGAAGGCTGCGCATGGGCGTGGCAAAGGGCCATGTGGAGTTGCAGCGGCTACGGTTAGGGTTTTTAAATGGAGAAGAAAGTGAATAGTGCAGGGTATTTATAGATTTTGAGGCACACGGCCATTTCACACGCCCGTGTCCCCCAATTTTAGCCCGTGTGATTCGCGAATTTCAAAATTGGGCGCGTTTGACATTTAGTACACGCCCGTGTTCCTTGGGCGCGTGGGTTCACACGGCCGTGTCGTACGACCGTGTCTAGCTTCGTTCGCTTCTCCCATGCCCGTGTGTGTAAGCCCCAGGCCCGTGTTAATTTAACAGGTTCGACCACGGGTGTTAGACATAGACGTGTCTCACGCTCGTGCTAGTTTCTCAGTTTTAACCACGGGTCTTCGACGGCCATGTCACACGGTCGTGGCGTTTAATCATAGCCCGTGTAGGGGAAATCTTTTGCCCCGTTTTCACACGGCCTTACGCACGCCTGTGTGCTTGGCCGTGTCTCGGCGAAAACACCTGTATTCAAGATTTCTATTAGTAAGTTAGGAGTTAAATACCAAAATTTAAAGAAATTAATATTGTTAGTACTTGGGTTGCCTCCCGAGAAGTACTTATTTATAGTTTAAGATTTACTTACCTCTCCGTTGAATAATCATGGTGGTTTGAGGAGTTTATTCTCCTCATTCCTGCTATCAATCTCATCAAAATAAGGTTTTAACCGGGTGTTGTTTACCTTAAAAGTGTCAAACTTGGGATGACCCACCTCAACCGTACCGAATAGAAAAATACTGAGCACCGTAAGAGGGATTTCTTTATTCGGTGTGGTAGTGACAATGTGGGGATCTGTAGCATCTAATAAGACCTTATTACCAACCTTAAGCTGATTTGAAGATGTATCGGGCTCGTTTTGGCATAGTTTTGGTTTGTCGGGTGTTCTTGGTTTGTGCGTCTGCCATTCATCGAGTTCCTCGATTTGTAATCTCCGATCTTCATAAATAGGTTCTCTACTATTGCTTGAGAACTACTCGTGTGCTTCCTTCAGACTCATTTTCTGCAAAGTAGGTGACACCATATTGTTAGTTTTAGTAGAATGGTTTAGATGATCACCTTCAATTCCTGATGTGTTGCTAGAATTGCGAGCTTGAAGGGTGATTGTGTCATCTCCCATTCGGAGTGTGAGTTCACCTGTGCCAACATCAATGATGGTTTTAGCAGTTGCTAAAAAGGACCTTCCTAGATTTAAGGGATTGCTGCTATCCTCTTCTATGTCTAGAACAATAAAGTCAACGAGAAATATAAATTTATCAATTTTAACTAGCATATCTTCAATAATAGCCCTAAGGAATCTTATAGTTTTATCTACTAATTAAATGCTCATCCTAGTCTGTTTGGGTTTCCCGAGACCTAGTTGCTTAAACATTTTGTAAGGCATGACGTTGATACTAGCCCTTAGATCAGCCAATGCATAATTAACATCTAAACTACCAATTAAGCAAGGAATCTTAAAACTCCCTAGGTCTTTTAGTTTGTTGGGTAGTTTATTTTGGAGAATGGTCGAGCAAACTGCGTTCAGCTCTACATGTGATGCCTCATCCAACTTTCGCTTATTTGTTAAAAGCTCCTTTAAAAATTTCATTGTGTTTGGCATCTACGATAGAGCTTCAATAAATGGTAAGTTAATATGTAATTTTTTCAAGAGTTTAAGGAATTTACCAAATTATTCATCTGTGCGGTCTTTCCTTGTCGCGTTGGGGTATGGCACATGAGGTTTTTATTCGATAGACACTGGTTTGTTTTTACTATAATCTACCTCACCTTGACCTTTGCTTACCACAGTTTCTTGCCTCGGTTCTGGTTCAGGCTAAACGACTCCTTCGTCATCTTGGATATTAATTGCGTTGAGCTGTTCCCTTGGGTTGGGTTCAGTATTACTTGGCAAACTACCTTGTGGTCGTTCGGAGATTAGTTTGGAAAGCTAGCCTATCTGAGTTTCGAGCCCTTGGATTGACGCTTGTTGATTTTTAAGTGCTGTCTCAGTGTTCTGAAAACGAGTTTTTGACACTGATATGAATTTTGAGAGCATCTCTTCAAGGGTTGGCTTATTTTTCTTTTGGTAGGGTGGTTGTTGGTAGCCTAGAGGATGTTGTGGTCTTTGATTTCCTTGACTGCCCCACGAGAAATTGGGGTGGTTCCTCCAACCTGCATTATAAGTGTTACTATATGGATTGTTTTGAGGTCGAGGATTATTACCCATGTAATTTAATTGCTCGTATCCATGTTGTAGGCATAAGGTTGATATTCCGAATTGGTTGTTCCACCTCCACTTGCTTCGTACTGCATTACTGGGTGAACCTGTGAAGAACTAAGAAAACAATCAATCTTTTTAGAGAGCATGGTGACCGAATCGACGTTATAAATGCTGGCTGTTTTCGTTGGCTTTGTCCTCATAACTTGCCACTAATAGTTATTCAGTGACATCTCCTCTATAAACTCATAGGCATCTTTTGGTGTTTTATTGTTGATGGTTCCGCCAGCAGCTACGTCAACCATTTGCCGAGTCGAAGGATTCAGACCATTGTGGAATGTTTGTACTTGGAGCCAAAGCGGTAACCCATGGTGAGGGCAGCTTCTCAGTAAGTCCTTGTATCTCTCTCATGCATCATAGAGCGTTTCTAAATCCATCTGCACAAAAGAAGAGATATCATTATGTAATTTAACCATTTTAGCCGGCAGAAAGTATTTTAGTATAAAATTTTCGGTCATTTGTTCCCAAGTAGTAATTGACCCTCGTGGTAACAAGTTCAACCACTGTGTAGCTTTGTTCCTCAATGAAAAAGGAATAACCGAATACGAATGACATCATTAGAAACACCATTAATTTTAAATGTATCGCATAGTTCTAAGAAGTTGGCTAAATGAGCGTTGGGATCCTTATCCTGCAAACCATCAAACTGAACAAATTTTTGTATCATTTGAATAATGTTAGGTTTTAATTCAAAAGTATTTGCAGCTACAACAGGTCTAACTATGCTAGATTTAGTTCCTGTTAAAGAAGGTTTAGCATAATCATACATAGTGCGTGAAGTAGGATTTTGATTACCCGCAATTGCAGGAGGTAGCTGATTGCCTTGGTTTTCAGCCATCTCTTCGATTGAGGGTTGAGTATCATCTTCTTGCTCGTTCTCTGTGTATCTTAAGTTGCGCCTTATTTCTCTTTGATTTCTGCGAATTGTACGATCGATTTCTTCATCAAAAAGTAATGGTCCCGACAGGTTTCTTCTAGTCATAAACTATAAAAACCTGCCAAGAGAAAGAAAAAGTAAATTAATTAGTAATAATAATAATAAAATTAAATTAAATTGCAAAAAAAATAAATGGTTAAAGCAATAAAAATTGAGCGTTCCTAATATTTCAGTTCCCTGGCAACGGCGCCAAAAACTTGATCGCGTTATTTCATGATAGGTTTTAAATATTTATAATTACTCGTTCTTGAACTAACTATTATCGCGATGTAGGCAAGTGTCCCTATCGAACAGTAGTATAGTTTTAGCAAGACTGGATTGTTGAACCCAAAGGAACTAAAAGTACTAGTAATGACTGTCTTTTTATTATCTAGCCTAAGAATAAAGAGGTTTTGTTTTAATTAACTAATTATCTAAACTAAGAACGAATAGAGAAAAGAATTGGGGAATTGCTTTTGGGGAAAATCGATTGACTTAAGACAATACCTAAGGAAAAATCCACCTAGACTTTACTTGTTATTCTGGCTCCGAATCGGATGATTTATTCATTCAACTTGTTCCGTAGAGATCCCTAAGTTATGTTATTATCCCTATTCAAGACTAATAATGTCTAATCCCTAGATTGATTAACCGAGACTGTTCTCTAATTAACACTCTAGGGTTGCATTAACTCGATCTATGGATCCCTTTATTAGGTTTCACCCTAATCCGGCAAAATCTTGTCACCGTATGTCTAGGCGCGCAATCAGTTCCACTTAATTATGAAAAAAGTACTCTTAGATAAGGTCTATTCCTCTTCTGAATAAGAATATGTCTTGAATCAGTATCCTAGGATATCAAAACAAGAATTAAGAACACATAATTAAGAACAAGTTAAATATGTATCATACGATTCAGAAAATAATAACAAGATTCGTCTTAGGTTTCATTCCCCTTAGGTATTTAGGGGTTTTAGTTCATAACTAAATAAGAAAACATCTCAGAAGAATAAAGAATACAAAACATAAAGAAAACCCAAAACTCCTGAAGGGAAATTGAGGAGAGATCTTCAGTCTTAACGATGAATCCAGCTTTCGAGATGGATCAATCGGCTTCCTTGGAGTAATTCGTTACCCCCTTCTCCGTCTCCCTTTTCCTCCTCCTCTAGGGTGTATTTATAGGCTTTGGAATGCCTATGAGCCCTCAAAAATGGCCTTTTTTCGAATTGGACTCAACTTGGGCTCGACAGGGACATGCCCGTGTGCGATTACTTTAGGCTATGTTCGAGCCTCCCAAATTGACACGGTCGTGTGGTCTGCTCGTGTGAATCGTGCTTCGATTCTGCCAAATTGACACGGCCGTGTGGGCTGCAAGATGGTACATAAATATATAAAATTCACATAAAAATTCGGTCCTCTCTTTCTTTCATTTGTTTCTGAATTTTTTTTAGTTATTAAATTTTACATGTATGATCCATTTAGGCCTTTTAAAAATTTAAAAATTTTAAATTAGTAAATATAAAACTACACTTTAGTCCCTTCTAAAAATGATAAAAATTTAATTTAATTTTTTAAAAACTATAAAGATATAAACTATTAAAAATTACAATTTAATTTTAATTCCCTAAATATTTTTTGACTTCGCCCCTATTTACTATGTAAAATAAATTTCTTCAAAATTGACTATTGTAATTATAATGATAGGATGAAGAAAAGGTGATTGGACACGTATCACGAGGTGATAGTCATCTCAATACGGGCAAACATGTCAATCATGAATTCAACGACATAATTGGTTTTTTCCCTTCAATTTACTCTATTTCTTTATTAAAATTTTGAAAGTTGAGTGATTAAATTGAAATCTGAGTGACTGTTTTGTTAGCTACCCCAAAATTGAGGGACAATTGGTATAATTTAAACGACAACTAGGATGCCAACGTGGCCAGTTAAATGACATGTCAACTTTTCGTTACGTCTGTAATGGAAATTGATTAAAAGGATTGTTTTGTTATTTTTTGAAAGTTGAGTGACTGAATTGAAACCTGAGTGACTGTTTTGTCAGCTACCCCAAAGTTGAGTGACAGTTGGTATAATTTACCCTAAAATAAACTTCAAATTTCTACACTTTGGTTCCTATATAAAACATTTCAAACACTTCATTAAGACCAAATACTTGCTATTCTTTTTCTATTATCTCACATCCTTGTGTCATGGCAGCACCTTGCAGCATTCCCCTTAAGTTCACTGTCTGACGTTGTGAACCACAACTTGTTGCTCCTGCTAAGCCTATGCCACGTGAACAAAAACTGTTATCGGACATTGATGATCAAGCGAGTTTGCGGTTTCAAGTTCTGCTAATCAAGTTTTATCAATATGAACCTTCCATGGAAGGAAAAGATCCAGCTGAGGTTATTAGGGAGGCACTTGCACAAACCCTAGTGTGTTATTATCCATTTGCAGGTAGATTAAGAGAAGGGGCTAATGGTAAGCTTATAGTGGATTGCACCGGTGAGGGTGTGATGTTTATAAAAGCCGATGCTGATGTTACACTTGAACAGTTTGGTGAACCACTTCGCCATCCATTCCTTTGCTTCGATGAGCTCCTTTATAATATTCCTGGTTCTGAAGGGATGCTGAATTGCGCATTGCTGTTGATTCAGGTAATAATGTTCCAATTAATTATGCTATATGACAATGTGTATGTGAGAGTTTTTCTTTTTTTTTTTTAAATTCAACAATCTTATCTCTATTGTTGCATTTTTTTGGGTTTCTAAGTTTTGAGATAAACAATATAGGAAAAGAAAAAAAAAGAAAGAGAATAAATTAAAAGAGATTGAATAAAAAAATATCTTTAATTTATGAGTTTTTCATGTGTTTGATTGATGAGAAAACGGGCATGGTTGATGAGAAAAAGTAAATAAAAATTACAAAACTTTAAAAAAAGTATATATAAAAATTTTCTTAAATTTTTTTAAATATTTTTATAATTTTTAGAATTAGATCTAAAACGCTAAATTTGTCATTAGAACAATAAAAAAAAAGCCTATGTTATACTTCCGTTAATAAATTAACAGTAAAAATAACTAAAATATTTAATTTCAAAAAATTAAATTATTAAATAAAAAAATTAATAACTAGGTGAACAAAATGAAACTGTACTTTACCCTTGACATAAAAAAATTTGTAAAACTTACCGTCAAAAGTTTGGGTGACAGAAGTCATATGATATTTAATCTTTTTAATGGAAAATTTATATAATATCTTGGACGGAATTTCACAATTAGATAAATGATTAGTGTTAATTAGTGTACTGAGATCAAGGTGGATTACAATATTTTCACACTCTTATTAAACGTAGTGCTAAGACATTAATTTTAAGTTGAAGTAAACTTGAGATTAGTTTAATTTATCTAATCACTTTTAAGAAGTGACTTTAATATTCAAATCTCAAACATTTTTAGTTCTATATTATACCTAACTACAATCTTTATATAAAAACATTTAAAGTCTTCAAATAAATCTAATCTCGCACTTGTACCAGCAGCATACTTTATTTTGATTTGCCATAATATATCTTGTATAAGAAAAGAAAAACTTAATAACCTATATAATTAGGTGTGTATAGTAAAATATGTATAAAAATTAAAATAAAATTTCGATTTAGTGATAAATTAAATATTTTATTAATGTATTTGGTGTGGATTTATGTCTCTCCGTATGCATGTTTTTATAACTTATTTTAAATACGAAAAAATATTTTTATAATTTTCTTAATTGAGTCTGTGCTCGACCTACTCATTACATCAACTCATTAAATGCTTAAATAATAGTGTGTATATATATACACATACATACTACATTATGACACACTCACGATGTAGGTAAAAAATTATCTAATAAATATATTTATACAAAAAAAATATAGAAAAATTATATAAAAGACAAATAAAGTTTTTGTTGAAATGATAAAATTAAAATATTAAAAGTCGTGATATTTTAAGTTCCAACCCCATCATCTAGATTTTATATGAAAATATAAAAAAAAATTCTAATTTTACGTAGTTGATAAAAAGATACCAACTCAATCAACCCCTTGAAATATAGTGTGTATATATATATATATCCATGTATATGCAGTTGCAAAAATAAAATCCAAAAGAATAATCAAGCATTCTTTTTGAACGGGTGATCATATATATGTGATAGATAAAAGTCAAATAAATTTGATTAAATAAAAATTTATTAGGTGAGTGAAATCTTAAATCAATATAAAATTTATTTAACTTGCTAAATGCTTTTTCTTTTAAAAGAAAATATTTGTAATTAGTGAGATTTCAACTTTAATTTATTCATTTTTGTTAAATATTATAAAATTAAGCCAATAGATATTATATTAATTACATATTTGATAAATTTGAAACATTTTTTAACCAAAAATTATTTGATAAATTTATATTGGAATTTTAAAACTCTACGCATGTCCTCTAAGGATGTAGTAAATGAAAAAGAAATTTTAAATAAATTAGATGGTATAAATTTTAAAATTATACATAAACTTTGATTTAATGTATAATTATATATATGAATTTTAATTTGGTTTAATTATACACATGAAACTCTAATTATGGCTCAAATGTATACTTGAAACTTTAATTTTGATTTAATCATACACATTTAAAAAAATAAATACATCAATTTATTTTTATATTAGATAAATATAATTACTTATGTATGCAATATATAAATATAAAATGATGTTATATCAACAATTGTGTTCATAATTTACAAGAATTGGATCAAACAAAAATTTCATGTATAAAATTGTACAAAATCAAAATTCATACATACAATTACAAATTAAATCATAATTCATGTATAATTTTGGTATTTATCCAACTTAGGCGGACAACACAAATTTAATTGGATGCAATTAATTAGGCTGTGGTGGTTTCGTCTGTCACCATTTATTCCTTTTCCTTTTTCATATTAGTTAATAACCTAACATTTTCTTTTATGAAGTTAATTAACTAGGATTAGTTTATTGCTTAGTAGGTAACGCGGTTGAAATGCGGTGGTTTCATCTTCGCACTCCGTCTCAACCATGTCATGAGTGATGGAGCTGGCCTAGCACAATTCCTTTTTACCCTGGGTGAAATGGCACGAGGCGTAACCACTCACCTGATCTCACCCATTTGGGAAAGACATCTCTTAGATGCTCGACACCCGGCACGAATCATATTTACCCACCGCGAGTATGATGAAATGGAAGCCCCTGTCACCACCCCCATTACCATCTTTCCACTTGACAATCCGATTCAACATTTCTTTTCCTTTAGCTTTGCAGAAGTTTCACTTCTTCGTAGCCTCCTACCTCCCTACCTTCGCCGTTGTACCACATTTGAACTCATAACGGCTTGTTTATGGAGTTGTCGAACCCTTGCTATAAATCTTGACCCTGATGAAGAGGTACGCATGTTATGCGTTGTTAATGCACGCTCTAAATTCAATCCCTCATTCCCATCTGGATATTACGGGAATGTGTTTGTCTTTCCAGCAGCAATAACAACAGTTAAAAGTCTCCATGGGAAACCATTAGGGTATGTAATGGAATTAATAAAACAAGCGAAAGCAAGTGTGACAGAGGAATATGTGAAATCTGTGGCAGCTTTAATGGTGGCTTGGGGTAAACAAATCCATATCCCGAATTTTATTGGTACGTACATGATATCAGATTTAACAAAGGCCGGATTGGAAGATATAGATTTCGGATGGGGTAAGGCTGTGTTTGGAGGGCCAATGATAGCGGTTGGGTTGATAAGCTTGTTAATGCCAACCAAGAATACAAAAGGAGAAGTTGGAAGAGTGGCATTAGTTTGTTTGCCAGCTCCAGCGGTGGAAAGGTTTGCTAAGGAATTGGAGAACCTGTTGAAGCACCAGGCAAGTGAGGGTAAAAAGAGTAAAT
Organism: Gossypium hirsutum; assembly: GCF_007990345.1. NCBI lineage: Eukaryota > Viridiplantae > Streptophyta > Magnoliopsida > Malvales > Malvaceae > Gossypium > Gossypium hirsutum. The sequence continues at coordinate 100,631,552 of NC_053436.1, read as the reverse complement.
CAAATTCAATTTCTTCTGCTTTGTAAAAGAAATGGATGAGAAAATAAAGGGAAATAAAGAATTGAATTCAATTGCAGCATTTAGTTCATTTCAATTAGATTTTATTAAATTTACTCCAAGTAGAAATGCTCATAGGTTAGGTTTAGGTCAAGCCTAAACATTATATTATCGTACTTTATATTTTCCTATGTAACACCCCAGATTTTAGAGTTAGAAAATTTGAGGGTTAAAGTAAGGGTCAATGAGTAGGTCGAGTAATTGGATTAGTTTTCACATTTTAATGTTAGAATGGGCTTGTTGGTTTGGTGGTTGGTTGTATGTTAGTTTACTTTGGGGTTTTGGGTTCGAGTCCTCATGTGTGTGTTTGGGGAGTTATTTTTATTAAAGTTTTAAATTTGTTTTAAGTTTTAAAAACTAATTATTTATTTTTATTTTTATTTTTATTTTTATTATAATTTTTTTAGTTTTTTCACGCTCTCCTCTCTTTCAGTATGGTCTCCTTTCCTCCATTCCTAACAATTGTTTTCCTTTGTTTTTCTTTTTTTTCTTTTGAAAAAAATCTATTTTTTGTGGTATCGAAAAACTTCTGTTTCCTTGTCGTCAAGTCGATGTCTGGGTGCTATCCTATTCCTATTTGGTTGTTGCTAATTCATTTGCACTTTTCGTTGACAAAAAATTCAAGTTCGTGTTGTGGTCGTCGACGTGCATTAATTGATTTCTGAGTGTTCTGATCGAATCAGGTGTGGGATCCAAACCTCTTTAAATTTATTTGTGAATTTTTAATTCACTTTTGTGAAATTCGGTAATTTCATGTGTTCTGAACTATGTAATTTGGTACCAATTTGTTGTGGAATTCGATAATCTTTTTTGTGTTTTGGTAATTGAGCAACTAAGGCTTGGTCATTTATACTTACCTGAAATTTAGTGTGTTATGGTTGGTTTCTAAAATGCCTTGATTGGGGTCGATTTTGTGATCGAAAAACTCAATTTTCAGGCTATTTTAGGGTGGTTTCATGACCACATGAGAGGCCACACGGGTGTGTGCCACTTCACACAGCCTTGTGGAATTGGGGATTAGAGTTTTGGGATGATTTTAGTGCCACATGATCGTGTGGCTAATTTTGGGGATTTAGGGATTCTTTATCGATTTTCACACAGGCGTGTGTCTTGGACACACGACCGTGTCCCATGGGTACACGAGCGTGTGAGATTTTCACACGGCCGTGTCTATCCTGCATCTTAATTTAGTACAAATGGACAGAGAGTTACATGGGCTATCCACACGACCATGTTCCCTGAACACACGAGCGTATGTCACCTACACACGACCGTATGCCTCCTCTCACACGGGCATGTGCTTCCTCACATGGATGTGTACCTCCTTCGTATGGGCATGTTAACCTCCAACATGGCCTAGGCACTTCCACATTGTCGAGGTACATAGCTATGCAGCCCTATTTTGCAAATAGTGGTTTTGTGTTGGATTTTTGATCTATTCATTAGTCTGTATGTTCTGACCCTTGGCTAGGCCTTAGTATGGATGGTTGAGACTCGGTTTTCGCTCAAATGTATACATTATATGTAATCGTTACATTAGTTTGATGATTTGTTAATGTGATATTGACTAGTAGTTAAGTATCGTGATATCTAATTCTGAATCTGGTCTATTGGGAGTCTGCATTTCTGATTCTATCTGACTGTCTGTACGATTTGTTTACTGTTTCTGTAAGTTTGATTTCATACATGCATTTGCATAAAGTTTTTGGGGTTGGTTGTAAAGAGAAGGAGGTTTGATTTTGTTCTGATTTGGCAATTTCAACTACATTTCTTCAGTATAGCGGTTTACCGCTCTGTACTGCACATATGTCAGCTCTCATGCATATTATTATTTGAGTGGCCTAGTCCACATATGTGTGTGTAGGGTTGGATGGGCCTTTCGAGGTCCTACATAGTGTGCATAGTTGGTTGAGCTTGACTAGCTTATACGTAGTGTAAATGGGGATCGGAAAGGTGTTTGGTTGGATAGGTGGGATTATTTTCTGACTTGTTACATATTATCTGCATCTGTTTGTCTAAAAGGTACATTTACAATTATATAATTTTCTTTGATTGTTAGTTGTTATTGAAACATTGGTTCCATGTGTACATTCCTGTTTGTAGTTGCGTTGTAAGTACGTTTCGCTATAGAACCTCTATCTAAAATTTTGTTTTGTAACTTTGTCATTTGTTATGTTTCGGACTCGCACTGAGCTCGTGTAGCTCACCTCCTTAGTTTTTCCTTTTCAAGTACCCTCGCGTTCTGTTGCTGGACTCGGCATGCCAGAGGTCTTGAACAGTCACGTTTCAAAAATAAGTTAATAAGTGATCTTTTCAGTTCCTATTTTGATAGACTGTTTTGAACCGTAAGACTTAATAAAAACTATGGTTTAACTTTCATTTTGAACTTCTGAAAACTTAACTTTGGATTATTTTTGTAAAGTACCTTTTTGACTAAACTTTGGAAACTATAGAATTATAATTCTGAACGTTATTGTCGTAATTTGACGTTTTCTATTTTTTTCGAAGATAATAAATGGTTGGATTTGTTAAACAGTTAAATTTAGATTTAACAAACTATGTTACTTTGACGTGTTTCGTAAGATTGCCAAATCACTTTGGTGATCAATGTAACCTCTGGGATTCACCCTAAACTTCTAGTTCGAGTTTTATGGTATTACATTTAGTGGTATTTGAACCAAGTTTGTAAAAACTCGGCCTATGTTTTTACTTGTCCGTGTGCGTTCGTGTAAAGAAAATGATAGAGAACAAAGAAGAATTGGCATTAGAATGTTTTGAGAGGAGAGAGAAAATCTTGAAACAAAAGAATAATAAAAAAAAAATCAAGGATAACTCCCAAATCCTTCATATTTCTCCCCCACTAACCAACTAACAACCAACTCCTTAGAGTCTAACTCCACTAAAACTCTATCTGAAAACTGAGCAAAAGTTAACATTCATGCTTGCACAGAGATTTGAACACATAACCTCCAGCACACCACCCCCTTACCAGTCGAACCAGTAGGCTTATTCTAATATGAATTTATAGGCAATTTAATATAAGCCCACTGAACAAGGATAAGGCTTAGATCCAAAAGTTAACAAAATTGATAGAAGTGGGACTTGAACCCAAGACCTCCCACACACTCTCAAAATACTCAACCACTAAAGCACTTACATATTTATGTCAGATACTCACAGAAGAAGAATTAAATTATTAAGAACATTACAACTCTACCCCCAAAAAGAAATTTTGACCTTGAAATTTACCTGATCTGAATAGATAAGGATACTGCTAGGGCATCTAGTCCTTAAGTTCCCACGTGGCCTCCTCAATACCATGATTCTGCAACAGATTCTTCGCTAAAGGAATGGACTTCCTCCTCAAAACCTTAACATCTCAATCTAGAATCTGAACCGGCTGCTCCTCAAAAGTCATATCTGGTCTAACGTTGATTTCCTCAACAGAAACCACATAAGATGGATCCGACCGATACTGCCTCAACATTGAAACATGAAATACATTGTAGATATGGTCAAACTTTAGAGGTAGCTCCAACTAATAAGCGACTGGTCCCACACACTTCAGAATTCGATACGGCCCAATATCCTAGGGCTTAACTTGCCCTTACGACCGAATTTCAGAACTTTCTTCCATGGAAAAACTTTAAGAAACACAAAATCCTCCACTCAATCCTCCATTGAATCTCGCCTCTTTAGATCTGCATAAGATTTCTATCTATCAGAGGCTGTCTTCGACGATCCAGAATTAATCTAATTTATCCTCGGTCTAAAAAACCAACTCAAGACCCAAAACCCGACGCTCACCCAACTCAATCCAACATAGTGGAGTACGACACTTATGACCATACAAAGCCTCGTCAGGTGTCATCTGAATGCTAGACTAAAAACTGTTATTGTAGGTGAACTCAGCTAGCGGCAGATAATCCTCCCAACTACCTCAGAAATCTATCACGTAACTTCGTAGCATATCCTCCAGTATATAAATCACCCTTTCAGATTAACCGTCAATCTGAGGATGGAACGCAGTACTAAAGTCCAATCTCAAACCCAGAGCTTCATGCAATTTCTTCCAGAACCAAGAAGTGAAACGAGGATCTCTATCAGAAATAACCAAAACAGAAACCCTATGCAATCTTACAATCTCGGAGAAATAGAGCTTTGCTAATTTCAACAGAGAAAAATTCGTCTGAACCGGAATGAAATAAGCGAACTTGGTCAATCGATCCATGATGACCTACTAACAAAGTCCATCGTTACTTGTTTCCATTTCCATAAGAGAATTTTAATAGGTTGGAGCAAACCTGAAGGTAATTGCTGCTCAGCCTTAACTTGCTAACACGTCAGACAATGAGTAATGAAATCCGTAACCTCACGCTTCAAATCTAGCTACCAGTACAACTCACGAAGATCACAATACATCTTATTACCACCGAGATGTATAGCATAAGGGCTACTATACGCCTCCCTCAAAATTGACTGCCTCAAATCAAAGTCATTCAGCACATAGATTAGACTCCATAAACATAAAACCCCACTACTATTCAGCCCAAAGTTTGAAGTACTGCCACTCTCCATTTAATAAAACCGCAAACCCAGAGACTCATCCCCCAACTGCTTATATCGAATCTAATCAATCATAGTCGACTTAACTTGCAACTCAGCTAACAGACTCCCATCATCAAACAGACTAAGTAGAGCGAACATCACTCTCAAATCGAACATGGCTCTACGACTTAGAGTATCGGTCACCACATTGGCCTTACCGAGATGATACTCTATCGTGCAGTCATAATTTTTAAGCAGCTTAATCCATCGATGATGTCTAAGATTCAACTCCTTCCGGGTAAAGAGATACTTAAGGCTCTTGTCATCAGAGTAAATAATACACCTCTTACCATACAAATAGTGCCAACATATTTACAATGAAAAAACTCTAGATCATGAGTCAGATAATTCCCCTCATGTGTCTTAAGCTAGCGAAATGTATAAGCCACAACCTTACCACCTTGCATCAGTATACATCCCAAACAGACATGCTATGCATCACTGTATACTACAAACTCTTTTCCAGATTCAAGCTATATCAGAACAGGAGCCTGAGTTAGAACAGACTTGAGCTTCTTGAAGCTCGACTGCTACGCATCAGTCCAAACAAAAGGAACCCCTTTGTGTAAAAGCTTAGTTAAAGGAACTGCAATAAGAGAGAACCCCTCAAAAAAGTGTCGATAATACCCCACAAGGCCTAGAAAACTACAAATCTTGGACACATTCTTAGGCTATTTCCAATTAAGTACAACCTCAATCTTCCTAGGATCGAATCGGATCCCCTCAGTAGAAACCACGTGCCCCAAAAAAGTTACTTCACGCAACTAGAACTCACACTCTAAGATGCTTATCATGCTCATCCTCGCTCTTAGAGTAAACCAGAATGTTGTCGATAAAGACCACGACAAACTGATCTAGATAAGGCTGGAAGACTCGGTTCATTAGATCCATTAATGCAGCTAGAGCATTTGTCAGACCAAAAGGTATAACTAGGAACTCGTAGTATCCATAACGAGTCCTAAATGCAGTCTTATAAAAATCCACTTCCTTGACTCTCAACTGATGATACCAGAACAAAGATCAATTTTTAAAAACATTGAAGCCCCATGGAACTGATTAAACAAATCATCGATCCTCGAAAGCAGATACTTATTTTTCACAGTCAGTTTCTTCAATTGCCGATAGTCAATGGACATCCTCATTGTGCCATCTTTTTCTTCACAAACAAAACCGGTGCTCTCCACGGAGACACACTAAGGCCGATGAAACCACGATTCAGTAGCTCTTGAAGCTAAGCCTTAAGCTTTGTAATCTCTTTCGGTGCCATACGGTAGGGAGCGATGGACAACGGTGTTATTCCCGGTATAAGCTCAATCCCAAACTCAACTTCTCGATTCAGAGATAATCCCGGTAACTCCTCAGGAAAAACATCCAAAAAATTCCTCACAGTTCTGATATCCCTAATAGCAGAGTCTCTAGAAGCAAAAATGCTGACGTCAGCCAAATACGCCTCACACCCTTTCCAAATCAATTTCTCAGCCATAAGAACGGAGATCACATTGGATAAATAATCTTGACGTTCACCGATCACAACCACTTCCTCATTATCCTCAGTCCTTAGAACAACCCTTTTAGTCGTGCAATCTAAACTAACTCGATGGTTAACCAACCAACCCATACCCAGGATCAAGTCAAATTCCCTAAATAGAAGCTCCATCAAATTCACCAAAAAAATAACCCTTTGAACCACTAACTAAACATCCCTATAAAGATTATTAACCCAAACAGACTGCCCCAGCGGACTCAATACAGTAACTTTACTACAAGTGCTCTCAACAGATATCTCCAGGTTTTTAGAAACAGAACTAGCTACATAGGAATGTGTTGAGCTTAAGTCTATCAAAGTAGTGTAAGGTACATCAAAGATTAACAACGTACTGGTGATAACATCTGGAGCGTCTCTATCCTTTCAGCGTCGAGCAGCATAAACTAGCGCAAGCTACCTCGCCTCAGTCTGACCAGCACTTCTGACTGGTGCTATCTGCTCTCAGCCTATACCATTACCACCCCTAGCCGGTCCACAGCCCCTAGGTGGCTACTGAACTGCCCTTTGAGGCTATACAAAACTCGGTGCCAAAGCTTACATCTGATCAGCTCACTGTGGACACTCTGTAATACGGTGCTCTAAAGATCTACACCTCAAGCAAGCCCCTACCCTCCTCAAGCACTCGCCTGGATGGCGCCTACCATAATCCCCACAAGGCTGAATCCCAGTAGGAGCAATAGAAGCCCCCACTCTAACTGGCCCATCAAATATGACCTTTTTCTTATGCCTCAATACAGAACTAGAGGGCTCTAAATCCCTTTTGTTCTTGCCCCTCTCACGGCCACTGTTCTGGCTCTCTACGCGTTTAACTTCCTTAACGATCTTCACCTTATCAACCAAAACTGCAAACTCATGCTCCCTCTGTAGAGCAATCAGAACCCTCAGACTGTCTCTCAAGCCGTCTTTAAAACGAACACACTTCTCATATTCAGATGCCACCACGCCTCGAGCTTAGTGGCTCAACCTCATAGATTCGGCCACATACTTGGCCACAGATCTATCACCTTACGTGAGATTCATGAACTCACGCCTATGAGCATCCACATAACTCGCCCCCACATACTTTTCCTAGAAGGTAGTCGAAAGAAATCCTAGTTTAAACGATCAAGCTGAGTACCCTCCTCTACGGTCAATCACTATTGATAAGCCTCATCGCGAAGCAAAGAGACTGCACCTTTTAGTTTCTGCTCGAGAGTCTAGTCTAGATCATTCATGATCCTCTCGATAGCCTCTAACCAATACTCGACTACATAGGTGTGACTCTAGTGACACCCTTAAACAACTCAACAAAGTTAGAACATAGTCGTTCAGTTACCGACCCTCGGCCCTCAACTCCAGAATGGGGTCCAGCGACCCTCTCCAAAATCCTCAGCATGGCTTGGGACAATGCGTCGTCCCTAGTCAAATGACTATGAAACCTAATCTCAGTAGCAGGCGAAATCAGCGTTTCACTCGTATCTAAGTTTAGCATACTACCCAAAGATGAGGACTGAGCTCGAGCCCCCTTACGACCTCTTCCACGGCCTAGAATACTATGTTCGCAAGTTCTACGAGCACTCATTGTATAATTCAAATTTATCTACATTATAAATTTTTATGCATCAGTTCCAGTGTTTATTAACATATATTTTATGCATAAATTACCAGAAGTTCAGAGATATTTACAGAAGTTTTAGTTTCTAACTATTTCAGTACAATGTTCAGTAAGTGCTATCTACAGTGTTTTCAGAACAGTTCTATCTAAGTATAGAGATACTTACAGAAACGGCACCAGAGACTCGGTGAACCACATACTTTCTCAATTATTCAAATCATTTGAAAATAACCAACTCTTTTAAAAATACAATTTTGGAACCCAAAATTTCATAGCCCGAGTTTAGCAAACTGGCTCAGATACCACTAAATGTAACAACCCAAACCCGGCTTAGAAGTTATGGCCGAACCTGGTGATGTCACAAGGAATGGGTTTTGAAAATGGTGTCAACTTGATAAACCATTCAATTTTTATACCACGAGTTCGTTCACAAATATACTGAAAACGTTACTCAATTAATTAGTTTGTCAAAACACTTATTACAATGGAAGTTTAACAAATTCATTATTTTTTAGAAACTCGATTTGTTATTTTTAGAAAAACACTTTTTTGTGTAAAATCGTCGAATTTATAACACATCTTATCAAATCATGCAGATTATTAATAAACCAAAAGCCAACAATTAAAATCCATAAAGTCTAGAGAGTCCCCAAAATTACAAATTCTCAAAAGAAAAACAAAATCATAAATAAAACCATAAATTAATAACTTTAAACAGTTTACAGTCGAATGGTCACCGTTGAGTCTCCGCTGCACCGATCCGCCTAAGTCTGTGGATTGCCTAAATAGAACAGACAAACAGATATGAGTTTTCGTAAATTCAATGTGTAACCCAACAAAAATAAGCATGCAAACATACAGATATAGAGTTAGGCTCGTGGCCTTTCCAAATACAGTACACAGAATCAGATATAAAGACCAGAAACACAGATTCCTACCCCCATCCTCTACACACCAACTGCGACCATCCCATCATCCATGTGGGTTTAAAAACACCTATCCATCACTATACACCATATCATGTCATTAGGACACATGTTAGATAATATGCAGTCAAACTGCCAGAATATAGGCAATGATCACCGTATAGAATACTTCCTCCTCATATACAAATCTCACCCCCATAATCATATACAGAAATAGATACAGAATAATATACTAGACATGCTCAACATGCTTATATATAGAAATCAGAATAATCAAACATACATAGCATTATCAAACTCAGAACAGAAAATCATATCTACAGTTTTAGGGTTTGGTTAGCCCTTATCGACCCTACAGTAGGCCCACAATCAATTGGAACAACTCGTGTGACCCTAGGGAAAATTACAAAATTATTGGCCCACAAGCCCGTGTGGGTTTTTGGGCTAGGCTGTGTGGGTTACATGGGCAAGGCCAATCCAGGCCACACGACTTGGCCTGAAAACCCACATGCTCGTGTGGCCTACATGCCCAACTTGGCCTAGCCCGTGTGGCTTACATGGCCGTACTCCAGCCACCACACGGCCGTGTCCTGTGCACAGTCACACTTTCATCAGACACACGATTGTGCCTCACACACGACTCGTGTTGCATCGACATTAAGCAATTTTGGCTTTCTCTAAAACCTCGTTTTTCGTATTTTAGGAATACACCTGGTACGTTTAAGACATTACGGTAATCCCGAGCCCTCCAAAACCTAAGAAACAGTAATCCATTGACCACTTAGTAATTAATTTACAACTCAACTCAAAACTCCCAAATACTGCAAGAACTTATTGTTGACAACAACCACCGTTAAATCGTACTAAACCGCTGGAGCACTAACCAGAGGTTCCCCGATAACTCCTGCAAAACAACGTTCCTATGAATTACTATCCTATTAGATTACTTCATTAATGAAACCCCACATATCGAGTAATCCCAAATTGTTACAGAACCCAAAACTTGCAGTCAAACAAAACCTCACTTACCAAAAACACACGAAGAACACCGAATTATTGAAACACAGGATTACGATCGCAGAGAACAGAACAGAACCATCAAAAAAAGAAAAAGAAGAAGAGAAAATGGTAAAGAACATAGAAGAATTAGCGTAAGAATATTTTGGAAGAAGAGAGAAAATTTTGAAACAAAAGAATAAAAAAACAACAATAACTCGTAAATCCCTCAGATTTCTCCCCACTAACAACCAACTCCTCAGAGTCCAACTCCACCAAGACTCAATCAGAAAACCGAGCAAAAATTAACATTCATGCTTGCGCAGAGCTTTGAACATAGGACCTCCAACACACCACCAGCTTACCACTCGAACCAGCAGGCTCATTCTGATATGAACTTACAAGCAATTTAATATAAGCCCACTGAACAAGGATAACGCTATATCCAAAAGTTAACAAAATTTACAGAAGTGGGACTTGAACCCAAGACCTCCCAAACACTCTCAGAACACTCAACCACTGAAGCAGATACATATTTATGTCAAATACTCATAGAAGCATAATTAAATTATTTAGGGCGTTACACGCAAGGTCAGGTCATGATCTGCCAGTCTGGTTTAACATAAAGCTGTCCTATCTGAGACATCACAATAAAGCTTCTTTCCACGTTTTCACATGTCACAAATAGTCTGGTACTAGGCTCACACACAAGGTGGATATTTTACGTCAACCATGGCCGTGCTCATACATACAAAACTACGCACACGTTAGTTAACAACACATTAACTCATCTTAAGTAGAGATAACTTACCTCACATAACCCACTTATCATGGAATTTTCATAACTCAAAGGAAGTAAGAAAGAACTCACCAGAACTTCAGGAAAAAACCTACTCTACTGGTCATTTACCTCAATTGGTTAAACTTCACTAGCTTCTTGAGCTAAATAAGAACCAAATAAAATAATTAGACCATTTTCTTACTAGAATTTAATCATGTATGCGCTATTGTAAGAATGTAAATCCCCTCGACATTGACCTAAGGGTTTTCTAGAAATTATCAATCAGCTGACACTTATTAATGGTGTTTTAACAAGCTTCTAGAAACCTTCCTTGTCTCCTCTAGTGAAGATAACTTAAAAATTCTTAGAGACGTAGGGAAGAACACAAAGAAAAACAAAGGTGAAACATGTCGGCTATAGGCATCCTTTTATAGCACAGACAATGGAAAACAAGCTTAGTGGGAAGGTCAAAAATCCTACTATCACCCTTGAAATTCGAGACTAAACTTGCCTAGCAAAATTTGGAGTCTAATCTTTTACCAAACACAACTACTACCACTAATCAGAGTGGTGAAGCATTGCTTGTACACTTAAGCGACCAACTAAACAAATCATTAGACTACCTAAACACATGAAGCTATCATCTACAGTACTCTAGTTCAATTCCAAATAGGTCTTAACTAAATTCTAATGATACTCACTGAACTATCGTTTTCACGTAAAACAATTTTATCACTCTGCGAACTAACAAGTTCGCCCAAAACATCTAGGGTCGACGGATCATCTCGTAAAAGAATCTGCCAAACCGCAGAGTTTATCAAATGGAAAATTCCAACAAGGCGTCCCTCAACTGAGCATACCATCAAATTCAAGCAATACGCCAATTAGCATCTATACGGTCTACGTCGGGCAAGCTGTTACATGTGCAATCCTTAAGGATTATATATATGTGCGTGTGTGCGCACGTGTGTGTATGTGTGTGTGTGTGTTTTGGCCCAACTATTGCTCTAAATGTAGGCATACACTTCTTGACGAGCAGTGTGTATTTACTTAGTGTGAGCTTTACATGTATATTATAGTTCTAACAAGAAGTCAAGATTCCTATCCATGACCTCTTAAAATAATCCTCCAATAGCTCATGACTATATATTTGGTATCGAAGCTCATCAATATTAATCCAAATACCATACTAACACTCCAATGACAGGTAAAATAGATATTATTATAAAATTTTTCTGATATTTCTTTGAGTTGTGCATGAATAAATGCCGCGCCATGTGTTCCTTACTAACAAATTTTATTGATATATTTTTTAGCTGTGTAAGGATAAATGTTGCAACATGTATACCTCATCAGTAAAGGGGAAAGCGCCTTCTTGCTTTTAAAAGAATACCCCAATTAGAGGTACAAAATATATTATGGTAAAAATTATTGATATGTTCTATACGAGTTTCGTAGGGACAAACTTCGTGCCATGAATATCTCTTCAATAAATAAGTGAATAGTTTTTTGGCCTCTCAGGTATATATGGAAAAAATTTATAGATATATTATTATAAAAATAAACATTTGTCAGGCTCACTTTTGCCTTTTCTTACAAATTTATAAGGTAGATACCCCAAGTGAAAACTTGTCAATAAGTCTAGTAGTAGATTCATTACTAAGTCTAGTAGTAGTGCTAATTTTACAAAGTTATAAAGCAAATATCGCGAGTGAAAACTACTCGCGAATTCTAATAGTAGATTTAATGCTAAGCCTCTTAAAACACTGAGATAATTTTACAAATTTAGAAAGAAAACACCCCTAAATGAATATTTCTCGATAAGTATATTCATATACTTTCAACAATACTAAATATATGTAATTTGACAATTAGCACTCGCTTAAAAAATTTTTTTCTTAGAGTATAAGTTAAGTAAGCAATTGGCATCCCACCCAATCCTCACCAATTGCTTTACAAACTGCTCACCAAATGCCTCAAAAATTCTTGGTAATTATCTTACAGTTTATATGCTCAATGTTATATGTATATGCATACCTCCAAAAGTTATATTGGAACATGGAACCTGCTCAAACTCCTCATTATTTACATATATCTCATTTACTTAGTAAAAAGGGAAATGCTTGAAACCCCTTGTCATATATTTATTTAGTGAACAGTCAATAGCACTTACCGTACATAGAGACTTCGCTCATACTTTCAGGGGTGAAGCCATAAAATTTTTTTAGGGGGGGCCGGATGAAATTTTAATTTTTTATAGTTTATATTTTTATAATTTGTAAAGGATTAAATTGAATTTTTATAATTTTAGGGGGCCAAAGTGCAATTTTACCTTTACTAATTTAAAATTTTTAAAAAATTTTAAGGGCCTAAAATGAAATTTTCCATTTTTGGGGAGGGCCGGCATGGCTATGCCCCTGCATACTTTTGTCTCAGATAAAACCACCTTATAACCTTTCCCTCAATTGGGGGAAAGTTTTATACATATATAATATTATTATACATATCAAGTCTCATCAAGAGGCCTACTACTCGCATCCCTTATAACTCTACGACAACATAATAAATTAGGCCATCATAACCAAGGCCTATGGATAAAAAAATGGGGATAAGGAAATAACAAGGGACTCTTCCTATCTTATCTTCTCCATCTTTCTCTATAGCTCTCCATGAAAAAAGTCATTTCCTCCATTTTCCACCACCAAAACAATCATCTCTCTGCCCCATCCCAAACAGGGTAAATTGACCAACACCACCACAACTTCTACCTTATTTGATTCTTGCATCAATAATTTAATTGTTATACATATATAGTATTACTATACATATCAAGTGTCATCAACAGGCCCATCAATCACATCCCCTTTAACCTTATGATAACCTAAGTATATTAGGCCATTATTACTAAGGCCTATGGATAACAAAAATGGGACAAGGAGACAGCAGAGAGCTTTTCCTATCTTCTCTTCTCCATCTATCTTTGTGGCTCTCTATGAAAGAGCTTACTTCTTCCATTATCCACCACCAAAACAATCCACTCTCCACCCTGTTCATAACGGGGTGAACTGACCAAAACCTCTACAACTCTACCTTGTTTATGTTGAAAAAATATTTGGTTTGAAAATGGTTTTCTTGTACGGTGAATTTTTTTTTGAAAACCAACCCAGTTTGTGATATTCATAGCAATAAACCTTAGACCGAAATTGTACATGTGTTTTCCAATAGATGGATTCTTGTTGTTCCTAACTTCAACCAAACGATCTTCTCATCTATTATTATACCACAAATTGTTTCGAGTGTAGGCTCGAACGATTCGAAACAAACACAGAACTAGGAATATTTTTTCTTCTTTTGATTGAAAATTAAATTTCTCTTTTTAAATGGAAACCGAAAGAATTGTTATTCCAAAATATATATTTAATTCTTAGAGATTAAAAGTCTCTCTATTTTTGGTTAGAATAACGATATCTGAAATTTGTGTTATTAGCCTTATCTATATCCTCTATTTATAGCGAGAGAATGTAAAATCCTTGTTGAGTTATAAAAGTTTATTTCAACTAGAAAAATGAAATCCTATTTCAACTAGGATGTAGGGGGCGAAAACCCTAGTTAATTATACTTGGGTTTGTCGTCCCCCCTTATTACATAAAGGTCTTTTGAGCCTCTTCTATATTAGGTCCAATTACAAGTACTTCCCAAACTTTTAATCCTATATTTTATAATTTGATCCAACTCAGTATTTGTTTTTCTATTTCCCAAAAATAAACTTCAATATATTTCCAATAAAATAATTTTCGCAATCCAATTCTAATTTCACTAAAATCATGACGACTTTACTGTAAAAGAATAAATAAGAAAATATATTTAATATTTCCACATTCAACGGTACATTATGACGAAATGATTTATTTCCATTTTCAAACTTTATTTAATTCGAAAAATATAAATTCATTTTTCAGGTAATTTTCATTTTCATTTTCGTTTCGGAAAAAACCATATTCATTTCTAAATGATTCATTTATCCATTTTCATTTTCATTTTGGAGAAAACCTTAACTATTCCAAATGTTTCTTATTTCCATGTTTCACCATTTCTATTCATTTATGGTTTCAACGACCTTGCGAAGGGACCGATTGGACATATGCAATTAAGGCTCAAATGATTTATAATTAAGTTCCATCTTTTTACCTATTAATTATAAACTCATTTACTCATGAAGTTATTCCACTATAGTATTGAGACTGAGCTCTTCCCAGTGGCATACTATTACAAAAGCAATTCGATTAGTGCTCGTCCAAAGACCTTGTCATAAGTGTGTTACCCTCATAGGATATCATTGATCTCTTTTGGATAATATTCATTCTCCTAATATGATCTTATTTTATCTGATAGTAACCATTACATCTTCCTTCATGAAAAGTCAATTATTATCAAATAGTAATGAAGACATTCATCACAAAAACGAATGACCCGTGACCACGTTTCTTTTTCATCAACCATGTAATGCCAAAAAGAGAATATCATTTACCCAGGTCTTGGGTTACGAATTCTAATGTTGTGAATAATGCTACATACCGCAAAAGTCATACACTCAAGGCACTATCTTTCGGTTCCTTATCTATTCGAATTTAGCTTTTACTTATATCAAAGTGTACGAGTCACGTACATTTAGTCCTTCATCTTCTCAGGATTTATGTATGTCACATTATGAACGCCACAAATGAATAGATCCATAAACGGATTCAGGATCTATTCTTCTTGGGTCCAGTCCGATGTATTGTCAATTCAGTCAGTCACATCTATGTCTCTATCTTTTAGGAGTCATCTACTCTAATGCCCGAGAAAAAGTATTTCCCCAATTGAACTTGATAGATTACATATTATTCTTTCAATCGGTTTGCTCATTTTTATTAGACTAAGGACATATTTAAGTTCGTACTAATATAAGCTGTTTTTCTGTATGTATTTAATTTCTAATTAAGTTAATAATTCAATTATAAATATTACATTTTTACCTAACCACCTTACCTAAAGGTGATTTAATTGATTTCATTTTAGTTATGCAAATATCTTATATCTTTTCTTCTTTTCCTTTCTTGCCCAACCCTAGCTTCTGCTGTATGTCACTTTCGTCATGACCTTCTTCGATTAATCTCGAAATCATATCAAATCCCCTTATCATTCTATGGCTTGGATATCTCTGAAACAACGTGAAAAAAATTCTTATTCTTTACAACCCCTAAGAGATACAAAAATGGGTATTTCGTCTTCTTCTTCTTCTTCTTCTTTTGTGTTGAACCATTAGGATTTTCCAAATAATTTTTGTGGCTTTAAGTTTAGATTTGGAGAAGCTTGGGTTAGATTCTAGCAAAATAAAGGCCACATTAATGCCAAAATGAAGTACGATTCACTCCAATGTGTTTCTTCATTAGAGAAAACTTTCGAAAAAAATGAAATAAGGAGGTGGCGATGCAAAACTAATAAGGTACTCTGATTTTAGTACAAATAGAAATATGGTAGGTTCCTCTAAAAGTTTTTTAAATTGTTCCTCAAATTAAACAAAAGATAGTGTCAGGATAGTCAATGGGTCTTTTACTTTTTTAACTGGATTGGGTTCTGTCAACTGTACACCCAATATTAAACTATCATCTGTACTACATTTTCCTCATTTTCTTGTTAACCTTTTATCTGTTAGTGCCATAAAAAATACCTTGAACAGCAAAATTGATTTTTCCTTGATCATTGTGTATTCTAAGACCTTCAAACAGGGAGGAAGATTGGCCATGGTAGATTGCATGATGGCTTATATATGTTAGAGGGTAGTAGTGGTTCTGTTCAAGCTTTTCTTTTTTCTTTTTTTGAGGTAATAAGGCTATCAATCAAGAAATAATGCAGTGGCATGGGCAGTTAGGACATCTATCATTTTTTGTTATGGAAAAGTTATATCCTAGTTTTTTTTTTCTCAAAGACTCGGTTTGATTTTTTTTTGAAGCTTGTGAGTTTTCTAAATACACTAAAAATTCTTATCCTTTAAGAAAGAATAAAAGTAATACTCATTTTATGACTATTCATTCAGATGTTCAGGGAGCAACTTAACATGTCTCTTTATCTAGTAATCGGTAGCTTGTTACTTTTGTAAATTGCCGCATTAGGATGACTTGAGTGTATTTGCTAAAATAAAAGAATGATGTGTTTACAGGCTTCTAATCTTTTCACAAAATGTTGTGTACTCAATTTGATGCTAAGATGTAGTTTTATAGAACTAACAATGGTGCAGAGTACAATTTTGATACATATTTGGAGTCTTATTGCATAATTCATCAAACAACTTGTCCCAATACTAGTGCACAAAATAGGGTCATTGGAAGGAAAAATAAGCATTTTCTAGAAGTCACTAGATCTTTTTCATTTACCATGAACCTTCCTAAACCATTATGGGGGATGCTACTCTTGTAAGGTCTACCTTATCAATAGAATGCCACTCAAAACCCTTAATTTCAATATTCCATTGGAAACTTTACAAGAACACAATACTTATACAGTTCCTCTAAAGGTATTTGGATGTGTCTGTTATGTCCATGATCAGAAAATAGACAAATAAGATCCACGAACCCTTAAATGTGTGTTTATTGGATATTCTCAAACACAGAAATGATACAAGTGTCATCATCCTCCTTCGTGACAAACTTCTATTAGTATGGATGTTACATTCAGAAAAACTGAGACCTATTATAATACAACTCAATCACCTCTTTAGGGGGAGATCAATGAGAGAGAAGAAGCGATACATGGCTCAAAAACTATTGAAAAACTTATTTCAGACAACACTAGGGGAGACTACTATTCAAAAGGATATTGTTAGATGTCTGGACAAACTAGATTTAAAGAGATATTTGAGAAGGATTAGAACAGAAGAAGCCATCATGCAACCGACAATGTGCCAAAAATCTTCCTTTTCTAGTGAGTTACCCTTACTTTCCTACCTTTCAAATGATTTAGATAAGCCTATTGCCCGAAGAAAAGGTGTTAGATCCTATACTAGACACCCTATATCTAACTTTATCTTTTACGACTCACTATCCCCTCCCTATAGAGCGTTTACCTTTTCCACAGGATTGGCGTAAAGTATTTGAAGATCTCAAGTGGAAAGAAGCCATGGTTGAATAAATGAAAGCACTAGCAAAAAATAAGACTTGGGAGCTGGTAACTCCTCTAGTAGGCAAGAACTTGGTGGGTTGCAAATGGGTGTTTACTATGAAACACAAGTCTGATGGTTGCTAAAGGCTTCACTCAAACTTATGGAGTGGACTATCAATAGATGTTTTCCCCTGTTTCCAAAATGAACACCAACAAAATTTTATTTTCTTGCGCAGTCAACCTCGACTAGAACTTACAATAGTTTAAAAAGAAGAATGCATTCCTACATGAAGACCTAGAAGAGGGAGTGTATATTGATATTCCTCTTTGATTTGATAATACAAAAAAGCAAGAGAAAGTATGCAGATTGAAGAAAGTCTTGTATTGACTAAAATATTTCCTCGGAATTGAAGTTTCTAGATCAAATAAAGGAATATTCATCTCTAAGAGAAACTACATCCTATATCTCTTGACTGAGATGGGTATGATGGGATGCAAGCCTGCAAAATCTCCTATAGAAAGTAATCATAAGTTAAAAGTTGGAGTAGGGGAGTTAGTGGATAAAGAGAGATATCAAAGACTGGTTGGTAGACTAATTTATCTCTCACACACTAGACCTTACATAACATATACAGTCATTTTGGAAAGTCAGTTTATTCATGATCCTCGAGAGTCTCATATGTAGCATGTTATTCGCATTCTATGCTACCTGAAGTCTGCTCTTAGAAAAGGTCTTTTTTTTTTCTAAAGATGGTCATATACAGATAGAAGCTTTTACAGATATAGATTAGGCTAGATTTATAGATGATAGAAGGTTTACATCTAGATATTGCACAATTGTTGGAGGAAACTTAGTCACTTAAAGAAGCAATAAGCAAAGTATGGTTGCTTGATCAAGTTTTTAGGCAGAATACAGAGCTATGGCTCAATGTGCTTGCAAACTACTATAGTTATTGAAAGTTATGGAGAAACTGAAGTTGTCAAATAAATGAAAACTATCTTTATATTGCGACAACAAGGCCGCCATCAGCATATCCCAAAACTCAGTACAACATGATCGAACAAAGTACTTAGAAATTAATAAACACTTCATCAAAAAAAAGTTGACTGCCGGCATCCCAGACTTAAGTCATGTAGCCTTGGAAGAGCAATTAGTTGATGTGTTCACTAAAGGACTATTGACAAACTTGTTTAATCAAGGCTAAACTGATTTCTTAAGGCTAAAGTATTGAGATTTTTTTATTCTATTTATTAAGAAGATTGTATTTCCTTAAGTAGTTCAACATAGTTGTGTATATATATTCATGTAAATACTTAAGTTAATTGGCAAGGAAAAAGAATTCCTATTTTCAATAGAGTTTTTAGTTAATTTATTTAAGGGTTAAATTACTTTTTGGGCTTGTACTTGGTAACCATTCTCATATCGAGGCTTAAACTTTTTTTGTTCAAGTTAGTCCATGAACTTGACAATTGTTCTACACAATGGCTTGAGCTTTTTCTGGTCCAAGTTAGTCATTGATATTTCCTCGAAAACCTTAAAAGTCAAACCCCAATGTGAGAACAATTGACTAATTCAGACCCCAATATGAAAGTAATTACCAAATTTAGAGCTAAAATTGAAAAAAAAAACTTATACATGCATGTATAAATTAGTTTCTTATTAATATCAATACTTAATGTATGAATCTGATTTACGGTGAGAAATTAAAGTGTTATTAATATCATATTTTTATTTATATTGATAATACTCTAAAATGACATAATTTTATGTATCAATTATATGTTTATTTTGAGCATGATCTTACTAATTTGAGCTATTTATGGTTTTTTATCTTATAGGTACTAAATTGAAGGCAAAATGGAATTTGGGGGCTAAAAGCGTGAATTTGAAGTTAAATTGGGCCAACATGCGAAGTAGGGGAGAAGTGGTGCCAAAAATGCAAAGTGCGGAAGATTTTAGGAGCAAAAATGCAAAAGAAGAGATTTTATAGCATAAGACTCTATTTAATGTCTAATTATATTAGGATAATTATTAAGGATTATTATTTAGATTTAATTTTAGGATTTATTTTCATTTAACTTTAATTATCTTTAATTATCTTTAATTATTTGTATTTATCTTTTAGAATTTAAATAGGAATAGGCAAGGTTTCTTAGTACTATTAATAGGGGATGGTGTGACACAAATTTTACTCATTTTTTTCTGTAAACACTCTCTCCCCCATAAAGTTTAGCCTTTTGTTCTTTCCATATTTTTCAATAAAAATTCTATTTCCATTACACCTATTTTCTTTTCCCCAAAAATCATGAGCCACTAAACTTATCTATCCAAAGGTTGTCAAAAATCCCCAAAAAGAGTTCATAAGGCTTAGAATCCGCGCTTAGCTTTCTCAAAAGAGAATTCATCTTTTTTTCGCATTACAGGGCTGACGCTTCCGTCCATATCCCTTAAAAAGTGATCTTTTCAACGTGTGCAAGGAACGGCTGCTTTGTATATTTTGGGAAGGTTGCACAATCGGTTCGTTAGCTTACTGCGTCAGAGGTTGGCGAGCCTAAGAGACAAAGTGGCATGGTATTCGCCATTGAGAAGTGATGATCTAGCATAAGATGATCCCACAAAAGTAATTGTTGGCTAGAGTCAGGTTCTGCTAAATCGTAAGTCTAAAATCTTAGAGCTGGTGATTATAGGCGTCCTCTTCCACTATAATTGGCTTATTCTGTTTGTGAAAGATCACCTAAAAGTCGAGGATTGAACCTAAGGCGGATCGAGGCAACCGGAGGCTGGAATCTCTCCATAAGAATTCTTTTTCCTCAACTCTATTTATTTCTATTATTTTCGAGATTTCAATCAAAACTTTTAATTTTTTTTATCAAAACTTTTAATTCTGTTTTTTTATTTTATTTCTTCCCAGGTACGCAGATTTTCTTGAGCACGATTCTGACCAAGATTTCGAGAAATAAGCAATTGTGCAAATCTGGTCCCTGAGAATTTGACCCTACTTCACTTATACTATTATTTTTATTATTTTTAATATTTTATAGAGATAAGATATTTTTGGTGCTCTCAACAACAGCATCATATATACTACATAAATGGCCACTCGCTAACGTTTTTAACTGTTTTGTTTTTTTCAAATTATTCAAAATGACTCAATAATTTTTTAAAATTTTTTATATATCCCAATTTATTTAATTATCTTATCATTAGATTTTTTTTAAATGATCATTTTAACTTAATTATAAAAGATATAATAGTTCAAAATTTTTACAGAAAATTTAGTTTAAAGTTTCATAGAAAATTTAATTTAAATAATTTTATTTATCCTTAAAAATATAGTTTAATGTTAAAAATTCAAAAATATAATACAATATAAAAATAACCATAAAATTAAATATAATATTCATAAAGATAAATATTATTTATCTTAATATCTAAATTTCTTATCATTTGAATTTTTTAAAATTATCATTATAATTTAATTTTTTTATAATTTTATTTTAACTATTTAATTATATTTAAAATTATCATATATTACTTAACTTAAATTTAAATTTAAATTTATGATAACTAGAGATAGAGATATAGATTTATTAATTTTAAATAAACTTAAAAAAGTCTATATAAATGTCCATAACTATCATATGAAATTATTTTAAAAAAATAATAGTTCAATTTTTCTTCTAATTTTAACATATTTTTTTTATTTTATGTCCTTATTCTTATTTTTTTTATGTGTCATCAATTTTTTAATCTTTTTAAATATTAAAATCAGAAATAAATTACAAAACTAATCATACATGTACCTAAGTCGGACCTCCAGCGCACAGACATCTTCATCGAAGAGTTCCACCAAACTAAATATATTAAATCTGATCTAAATTTGACTTGACAGATCTCTCTCTGTAAATTCCTCTTTGAAAATTTAATTCAGCACCTTCCACTTCATCATACCTATAACCATAAATAATTGTAGGTTAAAATATAGATTAAGTACATATACTCTTTAAATTTTCAAAATTTAATCCATACACTTTTATTTTTAAGAATTTAATTTTCCTTCTTTTTAAATTTTAAAATTCAAGTCTAATTATTAACATTATTAACTTTTTTTTGTTAAATTTATTGGTGTGACTTTTTAAAATAAAAAAATCTCAACTGATAGTTTATTTAACAAAAAAAATAACTTTGTAATCCAGAATTCGACAAAATAATTTCAACAATTTTAACAGTTAAATCGAAATTTTAAAATTTAAAAGTATAAAAATTAATTTTTTAAAAATAAAAATATAAAAATTAAATTTCAAATTTACGAAATAGAATTGTAGAAGTAGAGGGAAGAATGCAAGAAAGGTGGGGAGCAAAAAAGGTTTAATTTTATCTCAATCCTTATATTATTCGCACGATTATGTCATCATTCGAAAAACTTTTAAAAATTTATTTAAAACAAAAAGATTTAAAAAACATTAAATTTATTATAGGTAGAAAAATTACTAAAATTTACTATAAAGTGTGACATTTTAAAAAAAAAACTACTTCATAATCAGGTAACAATATAAATAACATTGTAAATACTTATAAGAATTTTTTCCTTAAAAACACCATTAGAACTTGTCATTATAGAATAATTTTGTCAGAATAATATTTTTTAAAAAAATAACATCAACGTTTTGATTGAAATAACTATTAATATTAACTATTTAAATTAATTAATGATATTATAAATATAAAGGAACCAAATTATGTCAAAACTATAGATTAAATCTTAAGTTTAAATATAGTATAAGGGAAAAATTAAAATTTGACCATTCTATTATAATATAAAAAATGTAACGTAAACTTAAAATTTTAGAGATTCAAATTATAATCATCATATAAAATTTTAATAAAAAATTAACCATGCTATTTATATGAATTAATTAATATATTATAAAAATATAAAAACAAAATTATATTAGAAATTAAATATAAAAATTAAATTTCAAATTTATATAATAAACTAAACTATAATTTAACTATTTTTTTCAAATGCGCAAAAAAAAGTATTGACACGTAGCAAAAAGATAGATTACCCACCTAACAAGAAAAGTAGCCATTTATGACCATTCATTTTTTGTCATTTGCCCTGTAACATTTTGCTTTCGTCTCTGCGTGCTTTTCACGTCTTATAAATATAAAATGTTTTGCTATATCTTTGACATCATTTTTCATGCATTTTCTAAAGCAAAGTTTTATACATAAAATATATAAATACAAGTCATTGAATATAAATTTATTTTAATTTTACATACTTTCATAATTTTTTTTTGCATAGTAATATTTTAACAAATTAACAGTTATATGTTATACTTCATTCATATATATATTTTATACTTCCATAAATAATATATGTTAAGTTTTGAATAAATTAATAATATCTACCTATTTGATTTCAAAAAAAAAAATTCAACCGTTAAATATACATTAATGAAACAATATTTTAGATTATTATGCTAGAGATATCGAATCGATTAAAAAATTTACATTATAACAAGTACATCCACAGTGATAAATCCAATGATTGAATTAATAAAATATTTGAGTTTTACACTAGTGTAAGTGAATCTCTTCCCATATATATGTTCATTATGTCATATATATATATATATATATATATATGTATATATATATGTGTGTGTGTGTGTGTGTTTGTGTGCGTGTATGTGTGTGTGTATGAGGGATCCACTTAAATTAATGTAAAAGTACAACAGCTTCACATATTTCAATAATTTTTGTGTGTTGGAAAATATGAACATCACATATATAATAAGGATAATTACATGTTATTATTTATTATCATGATAGGTTAGCCCAAATTAAAAGTGATCTAATTTGGTTAAAGTTTTTTGGGCTTTAATTATTAAATAAAGTATGGGTCAAATATGTGTAGATACCCTAGTAATTAAGTTCTAATCAAATTCTAATTAGCGATGGGCTAATTAGAATTTGATTAGAACTGATATGCTAAGGTTATAAATATTAAGGTTATGGTCCTCAAATTATACATAAGATATCTTTTCAAATATCCCATCATTAGGAAAGAGAGAGCAGATCTTCTCTGAATTTCTTGTGTGCTAATTTGGAAGATCAAATCCCCAAGATCCGAAAAAATTTCAAGGAATTCATTAATTCAGTACGCTTCTGCATCTAGTTTTGTTCTTGATTTATTCTTGATAATTTAACATGATAGATCCTGGTTTATTAAGTTTTATTTTAGATTTATTTTACAATTCTAACAGTGTGACTATAACTTTAACA
Organism: Gossypium hirsutum; assembly: GCF_007990345.1. Lineage (NCBI taxonomy): Eukaryota > Viridiplantae > Streptophyta > Magnoliopsida > Malvales > Malvaceae > Gossypium > Gossypium hirsutum. The sequence continues at coordinate 100,607,612 of NC_053436.1, read as the reverse complement.
AATCTAATCGTTGAATTTGTCAATATAATCATATAAATATTTAAACCAATCTTATTTCTCTAACATATCAAACTAAAGCATTGCCTATATTAATATGTAGGATAAGCAATATTTAGTCTTTGCGTAACACCCCTAGCACCCCCTAAGATGGGAATAGTGTTATTTTGGAACTTGCACGCGTTAGGATTTTCGAACTAAATAAAATAGGAATTATGAATAACAGTAGAGAAGGAAGTTAGATACTGGAGGGAATTAAAAAATGTAACGACCCGAAAGGTGGTGGGGTCTGAAAAAGTGGTTCCAAAACTCATATTTTGTGAACCAGGCCCGTAAATGATTAATAAAAAATATTTACAGAGATAATTTTGTAAGCTAATGGAATTTTGAATGAGAAATTTTATTTACGTAGTGCTTAAATTAAGTATAAGGATTAAATTACATAAGAAGTAAACGCATAATTTATAAAAGGATTATAATTTGAAATTAATAGGAAATTAACCATTAAAGTGGTTAGTGCTAAGAGTAAATATATACTTTAATATATGTTAATAAAAAAAAAGATAAAAGAAGTGAAATGTGTTAAATGGTGGGAGTGGGTGAAAAGATACAAATTGTTTATTCATCCTAACACTATCGATGCAGGGGGAGAAAAGCTTGGAAAAAAACATTAGGGTTTTAAAAGTTCAAAGCTTCAATTGGTATGATTAATTTGATCTATTTTTTTATAATTTTTATGTGTTCGAAATCTTGATTGTATAAACTAGTTGACCCATATATTATTTTTCGGTATTATTAAAGATTGAATATGCTACAATTATTGTATAGTTAAAGTGCTAGGGACCGATTTGATAGATTTTTTGGGTTAAGTTCGAAAGTTATATTGGTCCAGATTTTTAGGGATTAGACTGAATAATATACAAAGTTTATGTATTGATAATGTGTTCTGTTTGTTTAATCCATAGCTAACGTCAACCCGGAGCCTTCAAGGAAGAAGGGAAAAGACAATATCGACGATAAATAGCTCGGTGATCACGGTTGATGCTTCTATAACCCGACTATTTTAATTATTGTTCTTACATATATATACCCATACACATATCACCTTGTTGGTAAGTTTATAAAGAGAGTTAGTATTTGAAACAAATTGGTATAATGGTAAAATAAAATTGAGATTTGAGTTGGGAACGAATGGACACTTATTTCTTGATTCTACTGACTAGTGTTGGGCACACTTATTTTTCGGTTCTACCGACCAGCGCAAGGCGCAATTATTGTCGGTTATACTGACTAGTGCTAGGCACACTTATTTGTTGATTCTACCTACTAGCGCAAGGCATAATTATTGTCAATTATACCGATCAATTTTGGGCACATTTATTTTTCGACTCTACCGACCAATGTAGGGTAAAATTATTGTCGGTTATACCAACCAGTGTTGGGACACTTATTTTTAAATTCTACAGACTAGCACAGGGTGCATTTATTGTCGTTATACCGACCAGTGCTAGGCACAATTATTTATGGGTTCTACCAACCAGAGCTAGGCACAATTCATTATTACAAATTTATCCGTCAAGCACCAAGTGCCAAATTTAATGTGTTAAACAGAATCGCATAGATGTCTAAGGTCGAGTTACACTAATAAGAAAAATAAAGAGAGTGAATGGAAATAGGAATTAACATGAGTTTGATGAATGAAATTAAAGTGGGACATGAATTATTTTGATTATTTCACATTATGATTAAGTTTTTGGATCGTAGGAATCCTTTTAGATTATTATCCAGTAAATGATTTCCTTTTCTGTTATGTGTACAGGTTAGGTACTCATTGATCAGATTGTCAGGTCAATATCTAACTGCAATCCCAGACTCAAATGTTGGTGGTTTTTTCTTTTGATCTTTGATTGTACCTAGGTGATTTAATGTCTTTTATTTAGTTGTCCTTTTTGTAGATAATGTAAACATGCATATTTGTTAAATGAATGTGATCATTTTCTAACTCTAAAATGTGTTGAGGTGCCAATTGTGACATATTGGTTAGTTTTAGGATAGATGATTTTGGTATGTTTCTAGTGTCCTTGGTGTGTAAGGTTTGGTGTGTCTTGGTTTGCAAGGTTTGGTACGTAATTTAGCTTGTTTTAAGGGAATTTATGTTGCACAAGGCCTGGGACATGGCCTATCAAACGGCCGTGTGCCATACACGGCCTCTCCACACGGCTATGTGTCATTATTATTTTAGGTTTAGGTTTCACACGGCCTACGACACGGCCGTGTGTCTTAAGTCAGCATGTAACATGGTTTGGCACACGGCTTACGACATGGCAGTGTGACCCAACATCGAATGCACACATTGTTTGGCACACAGTCTACAACATGGTCGTGTGCTCTTATTTCAAATACCCACACAGGCTTGGACATAGTCGTGTGTTCAGAGTTCGAATGTCCACATGGTCTAGACTATGTCATATGGCTGTGTGGCCCCGATTTTGTAAAATTTCAAGTTTTTTCCAAAAAAATTTGTTTTGTTTCAAAATGACCTCAGATTGTTTCCAAATTGTTTTGAGGGCCTCGTAGGCTCAATTTAAGGTTAGTAAGTGTATCGTTACCATGATTAGATTCTATTATTGAATGTTAACATTTAATTTGTATAATTGTTTCTGTTATGAAGTTAAATATTTAAATTGTTCAAAATTGTAAGAAAATTATTTGTAACTCCCTATTATTCGGGTCCGGCAATCAGACTGGGTCAAGGGTGTCACAGTTAGTGGTATCAAAACTATAGGTATAGTCGATTCTCGGGCTAAATCATGCTTGAAATTGAGTCTAGAGGTACATGCCAAGTTTGGTCAAGCCTGAGTCGGGACTTGGATGTTAATTATAATTTTTTTCTATTTTGTAATTAAAAGATGTCAAACAAATTGGATAATGAAGTTCATCAAGGGGTCCATATGAGTGAAAATCCCATTGAAAATATAAATGGAACTGAATCGGTGGCATCGAGCACTTATTCAACTAGTACTCTACAAACTGAGGTTGACAGAGGCAACAACAATACTTAAGGAGATCCGTATTTTCTTTGCACAATAACAGAGGCTCTTCAAAGAGTGTCAGGAGTTACTCCTACTGTGGTACCGACGCTTGTGGTCTGATGAGCTTCGATTAAGGAATTACGAAGGTATGGTGAGATTGAATTCTTGAGGTTAAACGGAGTTGATCTATCAACTACTGAAGTATGGTCAAAATCAACTAAACATACCTTGTTTCAACTCAAGTGCATCCCCTCCCCCCGAGAATGTGTAATTTGTGTCATTTCTCTTTTGCAAAGAAAAGCATATACGTGGTGGAAAAAGGTAACATGCCACATACCTGCTGACCGAGTCGGCTGGAGTTCTTTCAGAGGGAATTTCAAAAGAAATATGTCGGGGAATTGTAACTCGAAGACAAGAGACAAGATTTTTTACTGTTGAAACATAGTGAAATGTTTGCGGCTGACTATAACAGGAAATTTCTACGACTCAGTAAATATGCTACCAAATTTGTGCCTTCTGAAGCTGAAAGTTGCAAACGATTTTTGCGTGGCTTACGTGATAAACTCAGAGTACAACTGGTACCACATCGAGTTTTGAAATTTTTTTATTTAGTTGAGTGAGCAAAAATAGTTGAACAAGCTTTGGGCCTTGAAAAAAAGAATGAGACTGCGTGAGCTTCTAGGAAACGAATGTTAACCTTTAGTTCGCATCCGCAATCAAAATGACCTAGGGAGTCCTATGGGAGTTAGAGATCGACTCTAAAGTTTGATAAATTTGACAAAGATCGAGATCGATAACTGACCGTGTCCGTGGGTAGTGTAAAAGGGTCAGCTAGAACTTTTGAATTGCCAAATTACGAGCAGTATGAAAAAAGACATTAGGAAAAATACTGGAAACTATCTAATGCCTGTTTTAGATGCAGATCACAAGAACGTTTTGTTCGCGAATGCCCAAAAATGATAGTACTGCATCAGCTGACACTCAAAAGTCTACACTTGTGACCATGGGTCGTGGAATTAGTCTAGGTAGTTTTATTTCTAGAAGTGGTGCATGAATGGGTAGTGTTATGGTTACTCATCAGTCAGTGGCTAGAGCACCGACTTGGGTGTACATCGTACAGGTATGAAAGAAGGGTGACGCTATTGATGTTGTAGCAGGTATATTTTCCTTATATTCTATCTGTTTATACTTTGGTAGACCCTGGTTCTTCTCACTCGTATGTTAATGCTAATTTGATCAAATCTGGGAGTCTAAAACCTGAAGTATCAAAGGTAGCCATGTACATATTAGTCCGCTGGGTCAAACAGTATTAGTTGATCAAGTGTGTAAGCGATATTTGCTACAAATTCAAAGCTTGACATATTAGGTAGATTTACTGAGAATGCCTTTTAGTGAGTTTGATTTAATCTTGGGCATGGATTGGTTAAATGAGAATGGTGTGATTCTTAACTGTTGAAGGAAAAATTTATCAGTTCAGGGCCCAAACTATGAAAGTATGGAAGTAAATGGTATTAGAACGAGTGGTTCAACCCAAATTATTTTGTCAGTCCAAGCTAGTAACTTATTGAGGTTTGGTTACAAAGCTTTACTGGCTTATGTGATTAACTTGAATGTTGGAAATAGACAGATTGAAGATATCTGATGCTTTGCGAACTTTCTAATATGTTTCTCGAAGAGTTACCGAGATTACCACTAGATCGGGAAGTGGAGTTCGCAATCGAAGTGTTTCCTGGTATAGCTCAAGTGTCAATACCTCCTTATAGAATAACGCTGATAGAATTGAAAGAATTCAAACTTCAGTTAAAAGATTTACTAGATCATGACTTTATATGCCCTAGTATATCACCCTAGGGAGCTCCAGTGTTGTTTGTTAAAAAGAAAGATAGCCCAATGTGTCTTTACATAGATTATCGAAAAATAAGTTGACAATTAAGAATCAATACCCTTACCTCGTATTGATGACTTATTCGATCAACTGAAAAGGGTTACTGTCTTTTCTAAAATAGATTTGAGTCTGATTATTACCAATTGAAGGTGAAAAATAGTGATGTACCGAATACAACGTTTCGTTTGTGTTACGGACACTACGAATTTTTGGTAATGCCTTTCGGTTTGAAAAATGCTCCTGCAACAATCATGGATCTCATGAACTGTATTTTTCAGCCCTATCTAGACCACTTTGTAGTAGTGTTCATCAATGATATCTTGATCTATTCCAAAACGGAAACAGAACACAAACAACATCTTCAGATTGTGCTACAAGTATTACAAGATAGACAGTTGTATGAAAAGTTAGCAAGTGCGAATTTTGGTTATCTGAAGTCGTGTTTCTTGGGCTTATCATTTCTTTTGATGGGATTAGAGTTGATCCAAAAAAGATAAAAGCCATTGTTCAGGGGAAAGCACCAAGAAATATGTCACAAATTTCCAGCTTTCTTGGATTAGCTAGTTATTACAGAAGATTCGTGAATGGATTTTTAAAAATAGATATGCCACTAACAAAGCTTTTGCAAAACAACGTTCAGTCCATTTGGAGTGACCAGTGCCAGTAAAGTTTTGAGATATTGAAATAGGTGCTGACCGAAGTACCAATTTTAGCATTGCCTAAAATAGGAAAAGACTTCATGGTATATAGTGATGCTTATTGAATGGCCTGGGCTGTGTTTTGATGGAAAATGGGAAAATGATTGCGTATGCGTCTCGTCAATTTAAAACTCATGAGCAAAACTATCTTATACACAATTTAGAGCTAGCCATTGTAGTTTTTACTTTAAAACTTTTGAGGCATTATCTTTATGATGAGAACTCCCATATGTTTACTAATCACAAAAGTCTTAAATACCTCCTGACCCAAAAAGAGTTAAATATAAGACAACGTCGCTGGTTTGAACTTCTAAAAGATTATGGTTGTATCATCAATTACCACCCAGGCAAAGCTAAGTCGTGGCTGACGTGTTGAGCAGAAAGGCAGCAGTTGAGTTGCGGGTGATGTTCACTTGACTTATTGTTAACTATGACGGTGGCTTATTAGCGCAGATGCAAGTCAAGCCAGTATTGTTTGAGTTGATGCTAAATTGGTGAAGAAGAGAGATATGGTTCAGAATGGTTCAATAGAAAATTTTAGCATTGATGATTGTGATTACTTAAGTTCTGTAACCAAATTAGTGTCCCAGGTGTCGCTGAATTGAAAGGATTATTACTTCATAAAGCTCATGATAGCCTTTTTGCTTTGCACCTGGGGAACAAAAATATATCGCAACATGAGGGAATTATACTGCTGGCCCATAATGAAAAGAGAAATAGTTAAGTTTGTGACTAAATGCCTAACTTGTCAACAGGTTAAGTGTAACGCCTTGAATAATTTATTTTTGATTCTGTAAATATCTGACACAAGTGTGTATCTACTTCAGTGGTTAAGTGATCTGGGTGTGTGTGTGAGGTCTTGGGTTCAATTCTCACTTTGGTAATTTTTGTTATTTTTTATCTAAGCCTTGCCCTTGTTGGGTGGGCTTAAATAAAATTGTCTGCTATTCCACATTAGAATGAACCTGCTAGTTCGAGTGGTAAGGGAGTTAACGTGTGGAGGTCTTGTGTTCGACTCCCTGCGAAAGCATGGACGCTATTTTTGTTCCAGCTGTCTGAGAGTATTTGGGTGGAGCTAGAATTCTGAGGTCCGGTTGTCTGAGAGTATTTGGGTGGAGTTAGAATTCAGAGGTGGTTAAGATTTAGTGGAATAATGGGAGGTTGTGATTAAGTGGGATGTTGTCAAATATTAAATTTTTATTTCTTTCTTTTTCAAAATTTTCTCTTTCCACTCCTCAAATTTTCCTCTGACGTTTTCTGCAACTTTTCTTGTGGGTCTTGACGTTTTACCTTTTTTCGGTAAAACCACTGTTTCGTTCCTTCCTTTGACTTTATTGGTGGTTCTTTCATTTAATCGTGCTATTGATTTGTCCGATTCTCTAATCTGTTGGTAAGTGACCTTTGTGTTTCTGTAACTTTTGGTTTAGGATTTTGGCAATGAAATTCTGTAGTGGCTGATTAGTGGTAATTCGAGTTTAGGAGCAGATTGTAGAGTAGGGAATTGCACTTCAACGGTTTAGTGCGCATTAGAGGCAGTTTTCCATCAAAAGTAAGTTGATTCCATGTTGATTCTTATGTCGAATCTGTTAATCAATCTGCTAAATCAACGTTGGGTACTTTGTTTTTAGGTTCTGGAGTGCTTAAGAATGTTTTTGCATTAAAACCATACCAAGTGTATTCCCAAATTGTGAAAAACGAGATTTCGACGAAAGCCAAAATTGACTACTGTCGACGCCACACGGGTGTGTGGTCACTCGTATAGTTGGCCTTGTGTAAGACACGACCGGGTGGTCGGTGAAGGCATAGCTGTACGCAAGACACGACCGTGTGGTGGTTAGAGTGTGGTCGTGTGGGTCTCACGGGCTAGGCCAAGTTGGGCATGTCGGCCAGACGGACATGTGGATTTTGGGGCAAGTCATGTAGGCCACATGGGCAAGGCCAATCTAGGTGTGTCTGTGGGCCCATATTTTTGAAATTTTCCCTCAGGTTCCGATCGACTGTGGGCCTACTGTGGGGTCGGTAAGGGTTAACCAAACCCTAAAATTGTAGATTTGATAGTCTGATATTCTATTCTGAGTATGATAATGCTATACATGTCTGATTATTCTGTTATCTATATGTAAGCATGTTGACCATGTTTAATCTGTTATTTCTGTATCTATTTTGGGGTGGGACTTGTATATGTGGAAGAAGTGTTACGTATGGCGATCATCACTTATATTCTGACAACTTGGTTGTATATTATCTGATATGTGTGATAATGGCACGATATGGTGTGTAGGGTTGAGTGGGTATTTTTAACCTCACATGGTGTGATGGGATGGTCGGAATTAGTGTGTAGAGGATGGGGGTAAGATTCTAATTATCTAATCTGTATATCTGACTTTGTTATCTGTATCTGAAATGAGCATGAGCCTGAATCTGTATCTGATTGTATGTAAGTTTTCTGCATATTCGCATGTCTATTTCTATTAGGTTACACACTAAGTTTACATAAACTCACTTCTGTTTGTTTGTTCTGTTCAGGTAATCCACAGACTTAGTCGGATCGGTGTGGCGGAGCCTTATGATGACCACCAGGCTACTAACTAAATTTAATTAAAGGTTTTATTTACTTAAAGGATATTTCTGGGAGTTTTGTATTAATTGGACTCTCCGGACTGTTGATTAAATTTTAGGGATTTGGATTTTTGTTTAATATTTTGTTTGGAGGACCCGTCAAAAACACGGTTTTTACTAAAATACAAACTGCCTTTTTGAAATACAACAATTTTCGTAAGCTTCCGCTATAAAACACGTTTTAAGGCAACTTAATTAATTGAATAAACATTTTGACAATAGGTAAAAGAAAATAGGAGTTGAAAAATTGAAATGGTTTTATCATATAAACTTCGTTATTAAAACCCATTCTTTGTGACACCTTCAGATTCGACCATAACGTCTAGGCCGGGTTTGGGGTGTTACATTAAGCCTGAACACCAAGTTCCCACTAGGCTTCTTCAGGCTATTTAGATTCCTGAATGGAAATAAGAACGTATAACAATGGATTTTGTAATAAGGTTACCGTTGTCTCAGAACAAGAAAAATGCAATTTGGGTGATAGTTGATCAGCTTACAAAACCGGCTGCCCATTTCATTGCTATTATGACCTATTGGGAACTTATAAAGCTTGTCGAAATCTACATTCAGAAAATTGCTCGATTACACGGTGTTCCTATGTCGTTTATTTCTGATCTGGATCACTGATTCACTTCAAGATTTTGGAAACAGTTACAAGAATCCCTTGGTACGAGACTTAACTTCAGCACAAGTTTTCATCCACAAACAGACAGGCAATCTTAGCGTGTGATCCAAATTTTAGAAGACATGCTTGAAGCCTGTGTTATTGACTTTGAATCAGGTTGGGAACGATTATTACCTCTGGTCAGATTTGTGTATAACAATAATTTCCAATCAAGTATTCAAATGCCTCTGTACAAATCTTTATATGGTCGTAGTTGTCAAACACCTGTTTGTTGGTCTAAATTGAGTGAAAGAAAAGTGTTGGGCCCCAAATTGATCGAAGAGACAGAGAATACAATTAAATTAATTCGGGATAGATTGAAAATAGCTTTTGACAGGCAAAAATCATACGCATAATTGAAAATTTGAGACATCGAATTTGCTGTGGGTGATAAGGTATTTTTAAAGGTTTCATCGTGGAAAAAGGGTCTTCGATTCAGTCGAAAAGGGAAGTTAAGTCCTCGTTTTATTGGACCATATGAAATCATCAAAAGGGTAGGACCTGTTGCGTATAGACTAGAATTGCCAATAAAATTGCAAAAAAATGCATGACGTTTTTCATGTTTCAATGCTCAGGAGATATCATTTAGATCTGTCTCGCATTATCTCAATGGAAGACATTGAAATTCAGCCTAATATGTCTTATGAAAAAGGGCCAGTTGAAATTTTAGCTTACGATGCGAAGGATTTCTGAAACTTGTCCTTTTAATGAAAGTTTTATGGTGTAGCCATAGGATCGAGGAAGCAACTTGGTAATCTAAAGAGACGATGAGGTCTCAGTACCACCACCTCTTTTCAAGTAAATTTTGAGGACGAAATTTCTTCAGTAGGGAGAGTTGTAATGACCCGTAATGAGGTGGGGTCGGGAAAAGTAGTTTAGAAACTCTGATTCTGTGAACTGGACCCGTAAATTTTTAATAAAAAATATTTACAGAGATAATTTGTAAGCTAATTGAATTTTCAGTGGGTAATTTCATTTACGCGGTGCTTAAATTAAGTATAGGAACTAAATTGCATCAGAGATAAAAGTGCAATTTATAAAAGGATTATAATTTGAAATAAATAGGAAGGACTTAAGTGGAAATTAATCGTTAAAGTGGTTAGTGTCTTTTAGGTGAGTAAATATACACTTTAGTATTTGTAGGTTAATCCTAATTGTATAAGCTAGCTACCCATGTATTATTTTTCGGTACTATTAAAGATTGAAGATGCTACCATTGTTGTATAGTTAAAGTGTTAGGGACTGGTTTGATAGATTCTTGGGTTAAGTTTGAAAGTTATGTTGGTCCCAATCTTTGGGGATTAGATTGGATAATATACAAAGGTTGTGTATTGATAATGTGTTCTAGTTGTTTAATCCATAGCTAACGTCAACCTGGAGCCTTCAACGAATAGCTCAGTGATCACGATTGGTGTTTCTATAACCTGACTATTTCAATTATTTTTCTTATATATATATATCCATACACATGTCACCTTGTTAGTAAGTTTATAAAGAGAGTTAGTCTTTGAAACAAATTGATGTAATGGTAAAATAAAACTGATACATGAGTTGAAAATAAATGGACACTTATTTGTCGATTCTACCGACCAGCATAGGTTGCAATTATTGTCAGTTCTACCAACCAACGTAGGGCGCAATTATTGTCGGCTATATCAACCAATGTTGGCCACACTTATTTGTCAGTTCTACCAACCAGCGTAGGGTGCATTTATTGTTAGTTATACCGACCAGTGTTGGGTACAGTTTTGTCAGTTCTACCAACCAGCGCTAAGCGCAAATCATTATTACAGATTTATCCATTAGCACTGGGTGTCAAATTTAATGTGTTAATTTGATTCCTGTAGATGTCCAAGGTTGAGTCACGCTAATAAGGAAAATAAAGAGAGTGAATGAAAATAGGAATTAACATGAGTTTGAAGAATGGCATTAAAGTGGGACGTGGATTTTTTTATTATTTCACAATATGATTAAGTTTTTGAATCGTAGGAATACTTCTAGGCTGTTATCCAGTGTATGATTTCATTTTCTATTATGTGTGTAGGTTACATACTCATTTATCAGATTGTCAGCCCTACATCCAACGGCAATCCTAGACTCAAATGTTGGTGGTTTGTTCTTTTGGTCTTGGCATGTACCTAAGTGGTTTAATGTCTTTTGTTTAGTTGTCCCCTTTGTAGATCATGTAAACAAGCATATTTGTTAAATGAATGTGATCATTTTGTAACTCTAAAACTTGTTGAGTTGCCAATTGTGGCATATTGGTCAGTTTTAAGATGGATGATTTTGGCATGTTTCTAGTGTCCTTGGATGTGCTATAGACCATGTGAAATAGACTAGGTATGGTATGTCTTGGTGTGCAAGGTTTGGTGCTTAATTTGCTTGTTTTAGGGGCAATTTAAGCTGCACACGGCCTGTGACATGGTCTGTCACATGTATACGGTCTTGTGCCATTATTGTTTTAGGTGCAGGTTTCAGACAGCCTGAGACATGACCTGCGACATGACCATGTGTCCCCAGTCAGTATGCAACACGGGCAACAACACGGCCATGTAACCCAACATCGAATGCACGCATGATTTGGCACATGGCTTGCAAAATAGTAGTGTGGCCTTACTTTGAATACCCACACAGGCTGACACACGGGCTGGGACACTGTCATGTGTCCAGACTTCGAATGTCCATAGTCTAAACTATGTCACACGGCCTAGCCACACGAACGTGTGACCCAATTTTCTAAAATTTCAAGTTTTTTTCTAGATGTTTTCGTTTTGTTTCAAAAGGACCCTGGATTGTTCCCAAATTATTTTTAGGGCCCCATAGACTCAATTTAAAGTCCGTAAGTGTATCATTACCGTGATTAGATTCCATTATTTAATGTTAACATTTAATTTGTATAATTGTTTTTGTTGTGAAGTTAAATGTTTAAATTGTTTGAAATTGTATGGAAATGGTTTGTAACACCCATTACTTGAGTCCGACAATCGGATCGAGTCAGGGGTGTTACAAAAAAATTTGAATTGAGAAAAAATAATTTGAGGTATTGACTATGGGTGGATTTGGATGGGTGGTGTGTTTACCTGCTGTTAGTACAAAAACACTAGTGGTAATGAGATTAGATACTGTAGCATGAGACAAAAAGTAAGCTAAACACACTGCACTGTACCTTGCCACCTATCCAAACCCACCCTAAATTGCAAAGTGTAAAAAGTGTTGGGGCAAAAGAGTGAAAGTTAAAAGTATAAAAGATTGGATTAAATTGAGGGGAAAAAGAGGAAGGACTAGAAGTGAAATTTAACCAAGAGAGTGTTATAAATTGCGGATTAGATAGAAAGTAATTGTGGATCACATGATGTAAATTGATGCTTGATTTATTTTAAATACTAGATTAAATAAATATTTGTTATAGAAAGATGTATAAAACACTTCCATCATTATCCATTAATGTTAATTTTCATTTTTTTTCATTTTAGTCCTTTCTATTATTGTAACAGTCTAATTTTAAGTGGTGCCAAAAAAGGGCAACTTCAAAACTCTATTTTCGTAAATTGAGTCCTTAAATATTAAATATGAATATTTATGAAGTTGGTATAAAATTATATTAATGTTTAGTCCATCAATTTTGTTAGTTAATTGTTTAATTAAGGTATAGAGACTAAATTGTAAATGTCCAACAGCTAAAAGTTTTTAATTGGCCAAAGACTTAGGGACATAAATTGCAATTAGCCAAAGGTTCAAAATGGTAATTAAACCATTTTGGAATATGTGTTAGTGGATGATGGTGGCTTAAAAATTAAAACATGATTAGAAACTTAATTAAGAAAGATTAATTAAATAAATTAATTTTAAATCATAGTGTAAAAGCAAAATTGAGTGGAAAGAAAGAGAATTTTCATATCCTTCATCCTTCTTACCCAAATCTTCAAAGGAAAGAAAAGAGAGGAACATCCCGAGGGTTTCAAACATTCGGTCATTCAATTAGTAAGCAAATTAAGTCTTTTTCTTGTAATTTTTCTATTTTTTTGGCCATAGGAGCTTAATTTAGGCTCCGTTTGTTTAAAAGTAGAAAATTTTGTAACACCCCTAACCCGACCTGGACGTTATGGCTGAATCTGGTGATGTCACAGGGAATGGATTTTTTTTGAAATCGCACCTATCAAGTTAAAACCGTTCTAGTTAAAAAGCTTTTATTTAATTTGAAAGAAACGTGCACTAAATGATTTTCCTCAAAACTTATCTTTTAGGCGGAAGCTTTTGTAACCAGTTAATGTAGGAAAAACCGTTTTTATTTACGAAAACCTTAGTTTTTAGGAAAAATCGTGTTTTGTTGAGTTGCAGTTTAAAGCTCCATAAAATCAGTATAAAGTCTAAACTTTAAGACCAAACAGTCCAAGTCCAAAATTTACACAACCAATACCCATAATAATAGAAGGGAAATCATATAAAATCAAAAGAAAAAGGAATAAAGTAGTTCAACACAATGGTGGTTACCGTCAAGTCCTCCGCTGCACCGATCCGCCTAAGTCAGGGGATTACCTGAAAAATTAAATAGAAATGGGTGATTTTTCGCACACTCAATATGTAATCTCTATAGAAAGTCATGCATATAGATATACATCAGAATACAGTCATTTACAGTCCGAGCCTGAGCCCATTACAGAACCAATTTGGGCCTTAGCCCATTCAGATACAATCTCAGAATTATATTAGGGCCTTGGCCCATATCAGATACAGAATACAGATACAGTAAATCAGTATCCAACCCACTAGCCTCTACATACCATCTCCGTCCAGCCCTACACACTATGTGGGGATTAAATCAACCCACCCGTCCCTACACACCATGCAGTACCGAAATGTGACACATAGTCAGGAGTTTACAGTTGAGCTGCCAGATAACAGGCTTAAAAGCCTTTTAGATACTTCCTTCAAATATCATCAACCCACCCCGATGTAATGCAACATACTATAAATGACATGCAATATACTAATAACAGAACATACATTCAGTTCAGTATAGATATCATGCTCAGTCAGACACCATACAATTAGGTCACATATTTAGGGGTCTAAATAAAGCTTACTGACCCTACAGTAGGTCCACAGTCGACTTGGACGACCCGTGCAACCTTACCGAATATTTCAAAAAAATGGGCTCACACGCCTATGTGGCTTGCCCGTGTAGGCCCCTACGCCTGCCTGGCCCACACAGCCCAAATTGGCCTTGGCCATATAAATCACACGGCCTGGCCCAGGATTCCACACGCCCGTGTGGACTACTCGTATGGACTCACACGCTGGTGTGGCCCACACGGCCCAAACCAGTCTAGCCCGTGTGTCGCACACGGCCTACCTAGCCATCACACTGCCTTGTCTGGTGCGCACAGCCTGGCCTCGTCGATCACACACCCGTGTTATGACACACGGCCGTGTGACATTGACAGAATGGTTTTTGGTTTTCACTGAAACCTCGTTTTCTGCGTTTCTAGGTACACACCTGGTTTCGTTTGAAGCTAAACTGAACTCCAAGCACTCCAGAACCTAAATATTGTCCAATCCAACACCACAATCAGTCTTACTTTGCAATCAATCTGAATCCCAAAACCAAAATACTCATCCCAAAAGCGATGAACACTTACTGCAAAGCTTCGAATTGATTCGCTACGAAATAGTACGAATAGAGCCTTAATCCTCGCGATGTGTTGCCGTCAATAACGTCAATATAAACCCCAGTCAAAATTTTAGCAGCCCAACTTACAAAGTATCAAAAATCCACTTACTGAAATGATGGATAACGGAAACTTAAGAACACAGGAACTCCATAGCAAAATCGATACTTAACCACTAGACCAGCAGACCCATTCTAATAATTACTCACCATCTTTTAGTTAAAAGCCTATTAACCAAAGATTAGGCTTTATCAATAAAAATACCAAAATTTGTCCAAGTCATGACTTGAACTTGAGACATCTAACACACACCCAGAATACATAACCATTGAAGCATATACACAATTGTGTCACCCATTCGCAAAAAAAAAAAAAATTTGGGGGCGTTACAATTTTTTTGGAAAATATTTTCCTTAGTTTATAGGGTTTGTTTGTCAGAAAATGAATTCCTTTAGGAAAATATTCTTTAAAACACGGGTAAAAATAAACTTTTTATGGAAAATGTCTTACCGATTCTATTCGTGTAAGACATTTTCCATTCTCTTCACCCTTATCACAACAATATGTTCTCCCTTCCTCTCTGCCCATCAACCTCCGCCTCTTATCCTTATCTCCGTTCGTTGGTCTTACCTCCGAATCTCTATCTCGTCATCTCTGTTGGATGACTGTCGTTCTTACCAAATCTGTAAGAAACCCTAAAATTTGGCTTTCCATTCCTATCAAGGTATATCGCTATCTTCTATTTTGTTTTTTGTTTTTTTGGTTAAGTGGTCTTTGCAGTGTTTTATTTTCGTTACCCTGTAAATGAAACACTTGACTACACATTCCATTGCACCCACACATTTTCTTATTGTTGTTTTTCTCTTTGGTTATTTCCCTAAATATTTTTGTTTTTCAGAGTTCTTGTATTTGGTCCCTTGGAAATGATAGAGAAATTCGTTGCTACCTCCATAACCACATGCGAGTTTCTCTTTTTATCTTTCTATGTGATTTTTCAGTTTAAGCTGACCAAGATTTTAATTGGGGGTTTTGGTTGTTTTTCAAGTTTGGATGGGTAAAGAATTTTTTTTAAGTTCTGCTCTTTTATTTCTTGGTTCTTGAATTAGCTTTTTTTTTTGTAATCTTTTGAATTAGCTTTTGCATGTAAGGGAAACGATATTTGGTCTATTTGGTTTTTGTTTTGTTAATAGACTGGAGAATTTTTGGAATTGGAATTTGTTATTGAATTGTAAACATTGTTATTGTTGGTTCCGAATATTGCCAAAATTCAAGACTTATGATCCATGTCTAAATGTTATTTAATAGTTTGTTTCCAATTTTTTTCATTTTCCGTTTGTTTTAAAACTTTTTGTTTTATCGGAGAAGATCAATCTAAATATTTTGTTGCAATGCAGCATGTTTAACACTATAAAAAGCTAGTTCGTCTACCATTTTCTGTTGTCTGAAGTCTGAACTTTTGGGGTAAATGTGAATATTTTAACTGTCTAAAGTTTCATGTCTTTTGAGGTGTCTTTGGCTCACATGCATCTTGTGATGTATGCACTGTTGTAAGGCTTGAGTTAGCATCTTCCATCCTTGGCAGGCAATAGAATATTGTTTATGCTATACTCAAGTGAGAAGAAACATATATATTTTTGCCTTCGTACTTCGATTCTAATATCCACACTCCATGCAGGGAGAACCCAACATGTTTGATAGTTTCTAAATATGCTACCATGTTGATAGTTTCTAATTATGCTACCATGTTATAGTCTGATAAGGGTGTAAATTTCTTGCAGTAATGTAATATATCTATGCATGCATGACATGATGCAGACCTTACAAGGCCACTACATTTGTTGTGCATATTATGATATTTAAGCTTGATGCTTTGCATTCTTTGCTTTGAGATGTAAGCCATAAATTAGATGTTGGAAATGCTCGTGCATGATAGATGCATTCATAACTTTAAAAGTCCAAAAAACTCTTTTGTCCCATTATTAATCTGATATGATTTGTTTGATTGTCTCTCTACAAAATCAATAAAGATTTTTAACAATTAATTATCTTATTATTGCTTGAGAAACTTTCATATGCGTATATATATGCACTTTAGTCACGATAACTTGTTGTTATTTCAAGTAGCTTAGGAGTTCCAAATATTAAAATTCCAAAGTTGTGTTTCAAGAAAATAGGAGTTGATAATTCAAAGCGGAATAATGTTAGAATTTGTTTAAGGCAAAGACCATTGTGATATACTGCCCTGGTTAGACACTTGGAGAAGGCATTCAGCATAGGTTTGAGGCAATCTGTTAGGTTTCTAATATAGTGCTTTGGAAACCCAAGGTAAGTAACTTTTTTCTAATATAGTGCTCACAATTATGGATTTGTTTGATAACTATTGTTTGAGACAATCTGTTTGGTTTATTGTCCATAGCCATAATGTTTTTTTCCTTTTTTGGGGGGAGAGATTTGAAAGGGAAAAAAAGAAAAAAAGTGAAAAAGTGAAAAGCTTTTTTAACTATTTTCTAAAATGAGAATAAAAGCACCCATCCACGATGGATGTACCAACATGTCAACAAAAGTCCTTTGAAAACTAAAATCCCTAATAACTACCATGAATGTTAAATGGCCTCATCTAGGAAGTAACAACTAATGTTAGATGGCAGTTATTGTAGCTCAAAACATAATTTGGCTTTTTAGTTTAATTCAAGGATTAAATTGAATCGATATACGATACCAAGTATTTTTATTGCTAATATAGATTATATTAAATTTTTTTATCATTTCTGTTCCACTGTTCCATTAAAATTTGAAATCAATATGTTAGAAAAAAATTGGAAAAGAAATACAAAGGTAATGCTTAAAAAGCCGGATGGAGGTCACACTGGTGAGACCTCTGGTAACCGATTGAACAGGTTCAACCACTAGGACCTTCCAATTTAATAAAACATAATTTACAATATTAAATAAGAATTAAATATAACAGATATTTAGTAGAAATATGAATTTTGCTTAATAGTATAGTACAGATTCAAAGGGTTAAAAGATCCAAATCTCATAGCATAAAATAAATTTAAAAATTAAGCTTAAAACCAGTTTAAATTTTTTTTACTGGTACAATTAGTTTTTGTCCGAATTATTTAGTAAAATGCCCATTGAAATTTAAATAGAACAAGTATTAAATTAAAATGTTGGAATTACTTAGTAAAAAAGAAACTTGAAGATTAAATTTTAAAACTTCACATGGTACATGGACTGAAGGCAGAATAGATATCACTAAAATAATAGAAAGATCAAAAGGCCAGCCGAGCCCACTGGAAGTTGGATAAAGAAGGGCGACACCAAAGGTAAATTATTGCCCTTATAGCTAAGCTATTAAAAGATTAAAGTGGTCAGATCTTAAATTAACTTTGTGTCTAAATTTAAATTAGTGGGTTAATTTTAAATGAAATCCTTAATAAGTTTTTAAATTTAGATTTCGTTATGCCATTTCTTTAAGTTAGATTAGATTATTTTTAATTTTCAAATTAATTGCACATTGACTTGTAATAATTGCATATTGATTTGTAATTTTTTGTGTGATCCTATGGCAAGCTTGCATCTTTCTTGTAGTGATCAAATATTTTTGTGGCATTATTTTGTGTAGATGGATTGTAGTCAAGATCAAAATGCAATTGTTGGAGTCGTGGCTTCAGTTTTATCTTTTGGGGCTCTTTGGATTAAAAAATTAAAAACTAGGAAGAAAATCACTTCTCACCCTCGTGTGAATCGAGATTATGAAAGAGAAAATTATATTAATAGTATTTTATATAGTGGTGACCAGCATTGTATTGATGTGATAAGGATGAGACCGATTGTCTTTTTTAATTTGTGTGATATTCTTAGTGGGAATAATTTGTTACAATCAACTAAATCGGTAAATATTATGGAGCAAGTAGTTATATTTTTACACATAATTGGTCATAATGTAAGGTTTCGAGTGATTGGATCTAGACATTATAGATCAATAGAGACAGTTCACCATTACTTTGGGGTTGTATTGAGAGCTATTTTGAAATTGTATAAACCAGTTATTAGATTACCTTATGAGTCAACTCCTAATGAAATCAGAAACAATCCAATATTTTATCCTTATTTTAAAGATTGTATTGGAGCATTAGGTGGAACTCATGTTCTTGCATCCATTCCATTTAGCATTCAAGGAAGATTTTATAGCCGTAAAGGGAGGACAACACAAAATATATTGGCTGCCATTACATTTGATTTGAAATTTTCCTATATTCTAGTTGGTTGGGAAGGTAGTGCACATGATTCTCGTATTTTAGGTGATGCTCTTTCATCCCCAAGAGGATTAACAATTCCGGAAGGTAAGAATTAACATTAAATACCAAATAGTTTAAGTAAGCTCATAATTTATTAGTAATAATTATATTTTGTAAAATAGTAGGTAAATATTATCTTGCTGATGCTAGATATAACATCCGAAATGGATATATTACCCCATATCGTGGTGTCCGATATCATTTAAAAGAGTTTAGTGCTCAGGGGCTAGAAAATGGTAAGAAACTTTTTAATCTTCATCATTCATTATTACGAATCACTATTGAACGTGTTTTTGGGATTTTGAAGAAACAATTTCGTGTGTTAGATGCTGAACCATTTTGGAATTTTCAAACTCAAGTAGACATAGTTTTGGCTTGTCGTATCATTGATAATCATATAATGGGAGTTGATCCTAGTGATTTACTTAATCAAGGATTATACGAGGAGCCTGAGTCTAATTTGATAATACTAACTCCTACAAAGCAAGAAGAAAGAGAAGAAGTAAGAGAATAGTCTGCTAAGAGAGAGGAAATTACACAAACTATGTGGACTAGTTATATGGCTAGAAATATTAGGTAGGTTTAGGGCTTACGGTTATTGTTTCTATGTTATGCATGTTTTAGCACTGGAATTGTTATTTTTTTAATGTTGGTTAGCTATTGATATTGAAATTAGTTTGTTGGATTTTAAAATTATTATGTTTTCAATGTGTTGGATATTGAATTTATTATGTTTTAAGCTTGTTGGATATTGAAATGATTGACAATGACAATTATTAATGTAGAATGGGTAAGGGAAACAAAGAAGGGATATCCAAGCAATTCAGGTGGACAAAACTGATAGAATATCTTTTTCTCGAAATTCTAAAAGAGGAGGCCCAGAAAGGAAATAAACCTTCAAACACTTTCAAAGCAGTTTCTATTAATTAGGTTGTTGTAGCTATTTCTGAAAGATTTCAAGTCAATGCGATGTGAAGCATATGGAAAATCATTTTAAGACTGTAAAAACCTAGTGGCAGATTATATGCACAATTCGGGCTAAAAGTGGTTTTGGATGGGATGATAACATGAAAATGATCACATGTGATAGAGCGACATATGATGCAATAGTGATGGTAATATATGTATATATATGTTAAGTATATTTCAATTGTTTTTTACTTGTTATTCTAATTGTGTATAATATCCAACAGGCACACAAGAAGTATGAACCATTTTTGAATAAAAAATTTGATCATTATGATGAAATGGCTTTGGTTGTTTGCAAAGAAATTATAACAGGGAGTTTTGCTAGGACATTTGCTGACATAGATTTGGATGATGGTAACGAAGATTCAATACCTATAGATTGTGACAATTAAGAGATTGAGGAGGTAAGAACAAAAGTATCTTCATCTGGCACATCTAAATGTAAAAGATAAAATGCTCAAGAAAGTGTCGTTGATGAGAAAATTAAATTTGTGGGTAAACAACTTGGTAAAATTACTAATGCTTTGGAACAATTTACTACAGATAAGACGCCACATCTTTACGAAGAAGTGATGTCGTTGGATGTAGAAATATTTGATGACGACTTCCTTTGTAGTGTGTTTGACTATCTTGTGGGTCATGAATCCGAGGCCAAAGCTTTTTTAGTTAAAAGTAAGAAACATAAAAAAATTTGGCTTCAAAAATTTTCTCAAGGTTGAAGATAGTGATACTTTAATGTAGTGTAATATTAGTTATGCACTTGGATAATGTTGTTGTTATCATGTGATGTACTACTAATTATGTACTTGGATATTATTATTAATTTCTAAAATTAATTGTGGTTTGGAAGTTAATTTATAATTATTTAATCTTTTTATTTATTTTTTTATAACACAATTAGGAATAATTTATTTGCTTTGGTTGTTTTCAATTTATGACGGTTAATATTTTAGCTTAATAATCGAGTATTACTATATATTTAATTTCATTATTTAAAAATAAATAAATAAATCATTGCAATATATGTAAAAATAATGTAAAATATAAATTTATTAATAGATATAAAATAAACTCAATTAAACAATGAAAATATAATAAATTCCCAAATGTATGTTAGTTTCATTTAAAACAGTTTTTATGAAATATTTTTAGAAAATTTGCCAAACAACAGAAAATATTTTACACAGATTCATCCAAACACCAGAAAAGTAAATCATTTTCCAAAAATTATTTTCTGAAAAATATTTTACTAGCAAACACACGGAGCCTTAGCTAGCCCACGTACCAATTTGTAAAACTGTTAAATTTTGTGAAACTTGTCATTGTTGATTCCTTAAAGAATTTGGTATTAAATTGATAGATTTTAAGCTTAGATTGTGAAAAATGATTAGATTGTAAAGTTTGATTGTTAGTTTTGTACATAGGAATTAAAATGAATAAAATGTGAAACTATTTTGAAATTTCTTTATAAATAGGAAGTAGAGGGTCCCTAATGAATGTAATTGAAGTCTGATTTTAAATTGAGGTTAAAAATTGAATGATATGGTTATTTCAAATTCAATGACTAAATTGAATAAAATTTAAAACTTTAGCGGTACTGAAAAATGAGATTATATAGGTTCATTCTTGTCATGGCATAATGTGTAAATGTTGAAAATTTGATGGATTGTATGGAAAAAATGTATAGATCTAGAATTAGATCAAACCGAAGGTAATCGAGGAAAAACAAAAATAGTTGATTAGTCTTTGAAAAATCAACTTATTTGGTGTTTTGATCAGGTAAGTTCATATGGTATTGATTTACTTAAGTTGCTATGTATTTTATTTATATCTTTATGTTTGATTGTAAATGAATTGGTTGTGAATTGGAATAAAAGCTGAGAATTGGACTAAATAAAAATGTGATGTTTGTAAGTGTAATAGATACCTGTGTGAACTTAGTAAAGGTTAGGATGCAATCGGCATGCCAATTTTCTTGTGCGCTCTTGAATGAGATTGATTACAGATGTTATTAAGGTTAACATTTGTTGCAGATTCTCAAATACAGGTGACACAAGTTTAGCTTGGACGAGTAACCTAATGTGTTGTTTTAAATTTTTAGCCCGAATGGGTAACCTAACATGCATATATTCAGCTCAGACAAGCAACTGATGTGGTGTAGATACATGTGCATTCGAGTCTATTTACTAGGGTTCATCAGGTGCAACAGTTTGTATGAAATGAAATGAAATGATCCTGATACATAAATGGAATAATGTTGAATGCATTAAGCATAACTCCTTTAATATGTATATGATTGTACTATCTTTGGATGGAATGAGCTTTTGAGGTTAGTTATCCAAAATGACATGAATTAGCATGTTGAGTATTTCTGGTATCATATGATTTTGATTATAAGTATGCTCACCTATTGATGTTTTATTTTTCCCATGTCTAGCCAAACTACACCAGCTTATGATAGCTTATTGTATTTAGATAAAGGATAAGGTAGGTTTTATTTAATATTTATGAACTTACTAAGCATCTTATATGCTTACCTAGTTTATTTTCCCTTCTCCTTGTTGATTGTTGGAACGACGAAAATGTGCAAGTGTACACAATCGTAACAAGTAATAACATGACAGGTATGTCTAATTATTGTACCTACAGGGACTGTACAAGCAAATATTTATGAAACGTAAATTTAAGCAGTTTGGTAAAGAAAAATATATTTATTTGAAAGAGACAATCTAAAAAATAAAAATTAACAAAGTAATCAACTAAAATAAAAGGTAAAATTTCAATGCACGATTTCTAATAGGTTTTAATCAATATGACATAAGTGTGTTAGATTAATCTCATTTTTTAACTTAGAATTATTAAAACTATGTTCATGTTATTACGAACAAATTCATGGCAACTTGGCATATTGTTAACTATTGCACATAAAAACTTATTAAGTTAAAGCAATCTTTCAAACATATTCCTATGTTGGCTTAATTAATCAATTTTCATAAGCAAGTATAAGATAGAGCGAAATAAATATATTTCTATATTGAACAATTTAATCACAACAATCTTACAAGTTATGGAATGCAAGAATATTGTTTAATACGATTTGCTAATTTAACCCACTTTTTCACTTAGTAGATTAAACATACATCAATTAGATACTTTGTCCATTAACTACAATTTCAATCCTATTAGTAATTAATTCATTTGTTACCATACATTTAAAATCTAATAAGTATCCACTACCGAGGACTTATGATTTGTTTGACCAGTTTCTAGGAGCTTCAGTTTTCTCAAAGATTGATCTGAGGTCTAGGTATTATCAATTCTAGGTTAAGGATTCGAATGTAATGAAGACTACTATCAGGACTCAGTATGGTCATTACGAGTTTCTTGTCATGCCATTCGGGTTGACGAATGCACCTGCTGCATTTATGGACATGATGAATCGAGTGTTCCACTCCTATCTGGATCAGTTGGTAGTGGTTTCATAGATGATATATTGGTGTATTCTCGATCAGAGGATGAGCACGATGAGCACTTGAGAGTGGTTCTACAAGTTTTGTGGGAGAATCAATTGTATGCAAAGTTGAGCAAGTGTGAGTTTTGGCTTTATGAGGTGGTTTTTCTAGGTCATGTCATTTCAGCTAAGGGTATACGGGTTTATCCAAAGAAGGTTAAGGCGATTTTGGATTGGAAATCGCGAAGGACTGTTTCTGAGGTCAGAAGTTTCTTGGGGTTAGCTGGTTATTATCATCACTTTATCGAGGGGTTTTTGAGCATTGCATCTCCTTTGACAAAGTTGCTTCAGAAGAACACGACCTTTGAGTGGACTGATGAGAGGCAAAAGTGTTTTGAGAAGCTGAAGTCAGTTTTGACCGAAGTGCCTGTGTTGACACAGTCGATATCTAGTAAGGAGTATGTGGTCTACAGTGATGCTTCTTATATGGGACTGGTTGTCTGCTGATGTAGAAGGGTAGGGCAGTTGTTTATGTGTCAAGGCAATTATGGCCGCATAAGTGTAACTATCCGACTTATGGTCTAGAGTTAGTTGTCGTAGTCCTCGCACTTAAGATTTGGCGTCACTATATGTATGGTGAGAAGTGTGTGATACACAGTGATCACAAGAGTCTTAACTATCTCATAACCCAGAAGGAGTTGAACTTGAGACAATGGCGCTGGATCAAGTTGCTGAAAGATTATGACTGTGTGATCGAGTACTATCCGGGGAAGGCAAACGTAGCTACAAATGCTTTCACTCGCAAGTCTCTGGCTGATATGGGGGTTATGTTTGTGAGGTTTTCTATCTCGATGATGGGGGTCTATTGGCTGAACTTTAGTTGCAGATTCGTGAGCATCAGCCTTTCGATGAGAGTTTGATTTGCCAGATTCGTTAGGTTGATTCAGGTGTTCAAAGGGATTTTGATCTTAACTCTAATGGTGTTTAGTGTTTCTGAGGTCCCTTGTACGTTCCGAATGACGAGGATCCGAGGTGCTTGATTCTTACCGAGGCTGATAGCAGTCCTTTTGTTATGGATCCCTGTGGGAATAAGATGTTTCAGGATCTTCGGGTTCTATATTAGTGGCCTAGTTTGAAGAAGGTGAAAGCCGAACATCAGCATCCATCGGGTTTGCTTCAGCCTATTCAGATTCCAGAGAATGGGAACAGATTACGATGGATTCCGTTTTGGGTTTCCCATTGACTCCAACATGTAAGGATTTGATCTAAGTGATTGTGGATAGATTTACAAATTCTGCACATTTTATGCCACTTAGTACGACTTTTAGTTTGCATTAGTTAGCTGAGCTCTACATCCGAGAGATTGTTCGTCTTCATAGAGTTCTTGTTTCGATCATATCAGACCGAGATTCGCGGTTTACTTCGAAATTCTAGAAGGCGTTACATGAGGCTTTGGGTTCGAAGCTTCATTTCAGTTTAGCTTATCATCCGCAGTTCAATGGTCAGTCAGATAGGGTGACCCAAATTCTTGAGGACATGCTTTGTAGTTGTGTTATCGACTTCGAAGGTAACTAGGATCATCACTTGCTGTTAGCCGAGTTTGCATATAATAATAGCTATCAGAAGAGCATTCATATGGCACCGTTCGAAGCTTTGTATAATGGGAGGTGTAGGACTCCTCTTTGTTGGTTCGATATGGAGGAGAAAAGGAATTTAGGTCCGGAGTTGGTTCGAGAGATTGAGGATAAGGCGAGATTTATTTGCGAGTGGTTGAAGACTGCTTTTGATCAATAGAAGTCCTATGCTGACTTGAGACGCTGAGACATCGAGTTTCAGGTTGGTGATAAGGTGTTTCCGAAGGTTTCGCCATGAAAGAAAGTTCTGAGGTTAGGGAAAAATGGTAAGCTCAATCCGAGGTTCATTAGCCCTTTTGAGGATGTTCGAGCGGATTGGACTGGTTGATTATCGTTCGTTGTTACCGCCTGAGCTAGAGCATATTCATGATGTTTTCCATGTTTCCATGTTACGGAAGTAAAGATATGATCCTTCTCACATTGTTACTATTGAGGAGATCGAGGTTTGATCTGATCTTTTGTACGAGGAGAAACCAATTGTAATCCAAGATCATAAGGACAAGGTGCTACACAATAAGACAGTTTCGTTGGTGAAAGTTTTATGGCTCAACCACAAGATTGAAGAAGCCGCCTAGGATTTGGAAGAGGTGATAAAATGTTGATAAGTCATAATTTATACATCTTTTTATCCCATGCTTAGCACATTTTTGGATGATTTATCATTAGATTTGTGGAACTTGATGCTCCTAATCCTTTAATTTCATGTTTTATACTTAGGTGAGCATAGAAGAGTAAAAAGAGAGAGAAACAGGCCAAAAAAGGATAAAATGGGTCAACGTGGAAAATCAACACGGCCTGGACTTCCTCACACGGGTAGACCACACGCCCGTGTCTATTTAGCAGACTTTAACATGGCCTAAGCCACCTCACACGGGTGTGGCACACGGCCGTGTCCCTGTCGAGCCCAAGTCTAGTTCTACTCGGAAGAGGACACTTTTGAGGGTTTGAAAGTATTCTAAAGCCTATATAAACACCCAAAGAGGCACCTAGAGGCGAACACACGGAGTGAGAGGCAAGGAATTACTTGAAGAAATCCGATTGATCCATCTCAAAAGCTGGATTCTCCTCCAAGACTGAAGATCTCTCTTCAATTTCCATCAAGGGTTTTTGGGTTTCTTTATGTTTTGTTATTCTTCTTCTTCTGAGATGTTTTCTTTTACACATATGAATTAAATCTCCTAAATACCTAAGGGAGATGAAACCTAAGACAGATCTTGTTAGTATTTTCTGAATTATATGATAAATACTTGATTTGTTCTTAATTAATATGTGTTTTTAATTCTTACATTAATATTCCAGGATATTAATTCAAGTATTGATGTGCTTATTCAGAGGAGCAAAAGTCTCTGTCTAAGAGTAGATCTAGCATAATTAAGCGGAGTTGATTGCACCCCTAGACATAGGGCGACATAAATCTGCCAGATTAGGATCAAACCTAATAAGGGAATCCATAGATCGAGTCAATGCAACACTAGGGGTTTTAATTAGAAAGAGATTTCAATTAATCAACCTAGGGTTAGACGTTGTTAGTCTCGAGAGAGATAATAATATAAATTAGGGATTTCTACGGATCGAGTTAAGTGAATAAATCGTCTAGTTCAGAGTCAAATAAGAAGTGAAGTCTAGGTGGATTTGTAATGCCCCGTACCCGAGACCGTTGCCGGAATCGAACACGAGGTGTTAACGGACTTAATTCATTACTTAAACAGCTCATACAATTCATTTTAAGATTTTCTAGACAAGTTGGCTAACTGCATCACAGTCGCTTTAAAAATCATATCTCGAGTTCCAAAACTCGAAATCCAATTCCATAAATTTTTTATGAAACTAGACTCATACATCTATCTACTAATTTTTTTCTAGAATTTTTTGTCGGGCCAATTAGTACAGTTTATTAGTTAAAGTCTCCCCTATTTCAGGGTTCGACTACTCTAACCTCTGTGTATTACGAATCAGATATCTCCCTGTATAGAGCTTCAATGACTATGTCGTTTGTCTCTAATAAAACTAGACTCAATAATGAATCTGTACATATAAATCATTACTTTTAATTATCTTTGTAAACTTTATGGTGAATTTCCAAAGTCATAACAGGGGATCCAGAAATCGCTCTGGCCCTGTTTCACAAAAATTTAAACATCTCATAAAATATAGCTCATATACCTGTTTTGTTTCTTCCATATGAAAATAGACTCATCAAGCTTCGATTCCATAACTTATTCATTATTTAATTCCATTTCTACTATTTTTAGCAATTTTTCAAATTCACGTCACTACTGCTGTCCGAATCTGTTTTGTGATAAATTTTACCTATTTCATGGTTTCCATGGATTAGCTAGCAATTTGACATACATAGCACCAAATATGATCATGATTAGCCATTCCAATGGCTAATCATTACCAAGCATTTCCATACCACTCAATGACCATATCATAAGACCATATATACAAAATGATATTAATGCTATACTCAAAATATATAAGCCATTTTCGCATGGCTATACGAATATATACATTACCAAAAGATACTTAATTAACAACAAAGGTCAGTCCTATACATGCCATTATCAAAGTTCAACTAAAAGAGTACCAAAAAGGGGCTTAGATAGTGTGGATGACTTCGACTTTGACACTTCCGAATCCGATAGCTGACGAACAAAATCTATAATAAAGAGAATTTAAGCAACAGAGTAAGCGTTTCGATGCTTAGTAAGCTTATAAGTAAGGAAATCATTTGAAACAAAAACACAAAAGAAATAGCATTCATAAGGATAAATAAATGTCTATGCACAAGATCACATATTCATTTTAATTTGCACTTCTATCAATATGTTTACACATTCGAAGTCAAACTTAACTAAATTTCATTTGAATCAATTTCATGTAACTCGAGTGAGCTATAGACTTCATATAACCCTAAGAAATGGCCGGGAGAGCATTATTCGATTACATAATCATAACTTATACTGTACCAAATTTTCCAATGTATATACGATCCATACCTGGTCATATTAGGGATTATGAGCACATTAATTGGAATTATTACGACAGAATCGCACCTTTCCAAACATAAATACTTTCGGAATTTGGCTCGGATATAACAACCAGCACGAATGCCTTCGGGACTTAACCCGGTTATAATAACCCGCACGAATGCTTTCGGGACTTAACCCGGTTATAATAACCCGCACGAATGCCTTCGGGACTTAACCCGATTATAATAACCCGCACGATTACCTTCCACATATATATATCATAACCCATTAGCATTACTAGCAAACAAGTTCAACATGCTTATCAACCCTTACTCTTACGGCTCAATAGCTGCATACACATAATACGATTTCATTTCGTTATTCCACATGAATTCTTTAACCATTTGACTCCAAGTCATATAAAATAAAAATCATTTGTTTCACTATGTAATTTATATAGAACCATAAGATCACAATTTATCTACTATGCTTTTATATGATACCTATAAAATCATAAGCTAAGTTTCGTTACTCAAAGACTTACCTCGGTATATTGGAACGGTTGTGGATTGATTACTCTATTGCTTTCTCTTTTCCCCGATCCAACTTTGATCCCCCTTGCTCTTGAGCTTAATGAATACAAGTAGAAGTATTCAATATTTTTACCAATAATGTTTACTTGTTAATCACATTCGGCAATCACATATCAAACTCATTTTATTATAATTTATCATTACCACAATTTATTTTAAACTTACAAATTTCATAACTAATACAATTTTATACACCATGGCTACTTTTGCCGAATGTTCATATAATTTAAATAATAATTCATCATTCAACTTTCAAACCAAAACGCCATTATATGACCACATATACATACATCCATATACTTGAGCTCAGTAATTATAATATAACATCAAGTACTCATTTTACTCATGTGGCCGATTATACTTAGTCATACATACACATAATCAAAAATAAATTCCAAAATTTTCACATCATTTATGTACTAAGCCGAATACACTTGCCAAGTTCACATACATTCTTCAACAATTCCTTCTTTAAACAAACACATATTCGGCTAAAACAATGAAAATTTTAGCAGCTTTTAATTTAACACCTAATCAATTATAACACATTTAAGCATTCTTTTCATATTATCAACTCCAACCACATACATTACTCAAGTATAATATTTTCATATTCGGCAATAGTATCAAACATAATAGCCGATTCTTTCCACTTTGTATCTATGCATCCGTTTGATCATTAGTTTAGTTCAAACACCCATACACCAAGATTCATCCAATTTAACATGAAACAAAAACCTTAATCCTCAATAACTACTATGGCCGAAAGTTCTAGTCATCCCAAAATCAAAATTTCTAACATGGGTTACCTAAAGAACTTGGTAACTAGTTCAAATTTATTTAAAATTTCAAGAATTCACATGAATTTCATACCTTAATGAAAACCTAAAATGACCGAATGGCTCCTTTCTTCCCAACTCCTCTTCACTTTCGGCTTTTGGAATGAACAAGGTGAACACTTTGTTGTTTTCACCCACTTTCTTTTTTTTTCATTCATTCATGATATTATGTCATTTAACTAAATAAGGTTAATAGAAAATTCATATTTTATTATATAATTAGTAACATGGCCGGCCACTACCTATAATTGGTTAATTTAACATGCAAAACCATACTTTTCCACACATGCATTATTAGACCCTTATAATTTATCTATCCTATTTCGAAAGTGTCACATATAAATCCTAATAATTAAATTCACATGCAATTGACCAAATCAAAGCTTAAACTTTCACACATGTATTTACTCACTTCATAAACATGAAATATAACATATAATATTTTTATATAACTCGTTTTTTTGTGGTCTCGAAACCACTTTCCGACTAGGGTCAACTTAGGGCTGTCACAACTCTCTCCCCCTTAGAAATTTTCGTCCCCGAAAATCTTACCAGCGAATAAATTAGGATATCATTCTTTCATGGAGTCTTCAAGCTCCCAAGTAGCTTCTTCAACCCTGTTTTTGACCCACATCACTTTTACTAACGAAATTGTCTTATTTCGTTATTCTTTTACCTCGTGAGCCAAAATACGAACCGGTTCTTCTTCATAACTTAAATCAGACTGAGTTTCAATCTCTGCTAGATTAATCACATGACAAGGATCGGATCTGTACCGACGAAGCATCGAAACATGAAAAACGTTGTGAATCTTTTCAATTTCAGGTGGCAAAAGTAGTCTATAGGCAACCGGTCCAATCCGCTCTGAAATTTCGTATGGTCCGATAAATCTCGGGCTCAATTTGCCTTTACGGCCAAATCTGAGTATCTTTTTCTACGGTGAAACTTTAAGAAACACTTTGTCTCCGACCTGATACTCTATATCCTTCCGTTTCAAATCTGCATACGATTTCTGACGGTCTGATGCTGCTTTTATATTTTCACGGATCACTTTTACTTTCTGTTCGGCTTCTTTAATCAAATCAACTCCGTAAATCTTATTCTCAGTGAGTTCGGTCCAAAACAAGGGTGTACGACATTTACGACCGTACAAAGCCTCGTAAGGTGCCATCTTAATGCTTGATTGAAAACTATTGTTGTAAGCGAATTCAATCAAAGGTAAATACCGCTCCCATGAACCACTAAACTCAAGGATGCAACATCTCAACATATCCTCGAGTATCTGAATTATCCGCTCGGATTGACCATCAGTCTGGGGATGAAAAGCGGTGCTAAAATACAACTTGGTACCCAAAGCTTCTTGCAATTTCTTCCAAAATCGCGAGGTGAACCTCGGATCTCTATCTGACACAATAGAAATAGGTACCCCGTGTAGTCTTACAATCTGAGAAACATACAATTCAGCTAGTTTATCCAGTGAATAATCCGTATGTACGGGAATAAAATGAGTCGACTTAGTCAGTCTATCAACAACAACCCAAATCGCATCTTTCTTACTTGCCGACAATGGCAACCCAGATACAAAATCCATCGTGACTTGATCCCATTTCCACTCAGGTATCATGATCGGCTGAAGTAAACCTGTACCCACTTGATGTTCCGCTTTCACTTGTTGACATATTAAACACTTCGAAACAAAATTGGAAATGTCTCGTTCCATACCATGCCACCAAAACTGACGTCTCAGATCGTTGTACATTTTCGTACTCCCCGAATGAATTGACAGTCGGCTACAATGAGCTTCGTTCAGAATCATCGAAATAAGTTCTGAATTTCTTGGAACACACAAATGAATTCTGAACCTCAAACAATCGTCATCATCAATTTGAAACTCTGATTCCATATTCGAAACACATTCAGCCCGTTTTGCAACCAATTCATCATCGACTTCCTGAGCTTCACGAATTTGATGAATCAACAATGGTTTGGCCTTTAATTATGCTACTAACACATTATCAGATAGAACAGACAAGTGTACATTCATCGTTCGTAAAGCAAACAGTGATTTACGACCTAAAGCATCCGCAACCACATTAGCCTTTCCCGGGTGATAGTCAATGACAAGCTCATAATCTTTTAACAACTCAAGCCAACGTCTTTGTCGCAGATTCAAATCTCTTTGAGTCATCAAATATTTGAGACTTTTGTGATCCGAAAATACATGGCACCTCTCACCAATTAAGTAATGTCGCCATATTTTCAGAGCGAATACGATGGCAGCTAATTCGAGATCATGGGTTGGATAATTTTTCTCATGTGGCTTCAATTGCCTCGACGCATAAGCTACAACTCGACCTTCTTGCATCAATACACAACCCAACCCAAGTAAGGATGCATCACTGTAAATGACAAACTCTTTGCCTGATTCAGGCTGCACTAGTACTGGAGCTTCAGTCAAATAAGTTTTTAGTTGATCGAAATTTTTCTGACATTTTTCTGTCCATTCAAACTTAACATCTTTCTGGAGTAGTTTCGTCACTGGTGTGGCTATCATCGAGAAACCCTTTACAAACTGTCTGTAGTAACCGGCAAGTCCCAAAAAGCTTCGAATCTCAGTAATATTTCTCGGAGGCTTCTAGTTAAGTATGGCTGAAATTTTGCTCGGATCAACTCGAATACCCGATGCAGATACCACATGACCCAAAAAGCTAACTTCTCTCAACCAGAACTCACATTTACTGAACTTAGCATATAACTGCTTATCCCATAAAATCAGCAACACTAATCTCAGGTGCTCAGCATGTTCGGTTTCATCTCTCGAATAGACCAAAATGTCATCAATAAACACAACTACAAACCGATCCAAATACTGTCTGAAGATCTGATTCATCAAATCCATAAATACCATAGGGGCATTAGTGAGTCCAAACGGCATCACTAAGAACTCGTAGTGACCGTATCTTGTTCTAAAAGCAGTTTTGGGTATATCTGAATTTCGAACTCGTAATTGATAATAACCCGATCTCAAATCTATCTTTGAAAACACTGAGGCTCCCTTTATTTGATCAAACAAATCATCAATACGCGGTAACGGATATTTATTCTTTATTGTCACTTTATTCAGCTGACGATAGTCGATGCACAACCTCATGGTTCCGTCTTTCTTTTTCACAAACAATACTGGTGCACCCCAATGTAAGAAACTCGGTCGAGCGAAACCTCTATCCATAACCTCTTGCAACTGAGCTTTCAATTCATTTAATTCTGTTGGTGCCATACGATACGGAGCTATCGAAATCGGTGTAGTCCCAGGTACAAGTTCGATGCCAAACTCTACCTCCCGAACAGGTGGTAACCCTGGTAATTCTTCGGGAAAAACATCCGAATATTCACAAACCACTGGTACCGATTCAAGTTTCTTTTCTGATTCTTTATTATCAAGTACGTAAGCAAGATACGCTTTACACCCCTTTCTCACATAATTTTGAGCTAACATCGAGGATATTATTGTTGGCAATCCATTCAAAACAGTAGACTCAACTCGGATTATCTCATTATTTGCACACCTCAAATCAATAGTCTTACTTTTGCAATTCACAACTGCATCATGTACGGTCAACCAATCCAAACCGAGAATAACATCAAATTCATCAAACGGTAAAAGCATCAAGTTGGCCGGAAAACAGGAGCCTCGGATTATTAAGGGGCATATCTTACACACCTTGTCGACAAGCACATAACGACCTAAGGAATTCGACACTCTAATAACGAACTCAGTAGACTCAACAGGTAAAGTCTTACTGGATGCTAAAGTCTCACATACATAAGAATGAGTAGATCTAGGGTCAATCAAAGCAATTACATCAGTATCAAAGAGAGTGAAAGTACCGGTACTAACATCAGGCGAAGAAGCATCCTCGCGTGCACGTATAGCATAAGCTCTAGCAGGAGCACGAGCCTCAGATCTAGTGGTAACATCTTTAGACCCACTCTGACCGCTGCTAGCGTTCCCCGTATTCCTAGGTGGCCTACCTCGTGCTGTAGTAGCACTCAGTTTCCCACTCTGATTTACATTCTGTTCAGACAGTTTCGGACAATCTTTGATAAAGTGGTTAGCTGATCCGCACTTATAATAGGAGTGGTCATAGAATCTACAACTCCCCGAATGCCATTTACCGCAATACTGGCACTCTGTCCAGTCCCGACGATCATTTCCAACACTGGCAACCGAAGTGACTCGCGTACTCACAGGGGGTCGATCACGATCTCGTTTGGAAAAGCTCGAAGTGTCTTTAGATCGGCCTGGATCATTTCTAAATTTCTTCGATGATTGTTGAAAGGGCTTTCCCGAATATCTCTTACGAAACTCTCTTGCTTCCACTTCAGCTTTTCTTTTCTCCTTACTGAGCTCTTCAGCTTTGCAAGCTCGCTCGACAAGTACTACAAATTCTCTAATTTCGAGAATGCCAACATACAGTTTTATATCTTCGTTCAACCCATCCTCGAAGCGTTTACACATGATAGCCTCAGACGAAACACATTCCCGAGCGTATCTACTAAGTCTGACAAACTTTCGCTCATAATCAGTAACTGACATAGAACCCTGCTTAAGCTCAAGAAATTCTTTCCGTTTCTGATCGATGAATCTTTGACTGATATATTTCTTGCGGAACTCGATTTGAAAGAATTCCCAAGTAACCCGTTCTCTCGGTACGACGGAAACCAAAGTATTCCACCAATAGTAGGCAGAATCACGTAACAGAGATATAGCACATTTTAAACATTCATCAGGTGTGCACGATAATTCATCGAACACACAAACGGTATTATCAAGCCAAAACTCAGCCTGCTCAGCATCATCACTGTCAGTAGCCTTGAACTCAGTAGCCCCATGCTTCTGAATCCTATCAACCGGAAGCTTGTTCAACCTCAACGGGTCAACTACAGGAGATATTACAGGTGCAAGGTTTGTATTATTCGGGGGTGAGGGTTGTGCAACAGCCGGATTAGTTCGAACATATTGGGTAAACCAGTCGTTCATCATAGCATAGAAGGCTTGTTTTGCCTCATCATTTTGATTACTTGTATTTAATTGAGAGTCAATCGGCGCTGTCCCGTGTGCGGGAGCAGGCGCTACACTCTCAATATCGTCAGCTACAGCTCGATCAGGATTAGAATCCATTTCTATACGAAAACACATTTTTATCTGTCAGAAATCACCACACTATCATATTAACACATAATGGCATGTATAGCTAGACCCATCCTTATTATGGTAGTCCTAAAATCGACTAAATCGTAGCTCTGATACCAATAAAATGTAACGCCCCGTACCCGAGGCCGTTTCCAGAATCGAACACGAGGTGTTAACGGACTTAATTCATTACTTAAACAGCTCATACAATTCATTTTAAGATTTTCCAGACAAGCTGGCTAGCTGCATCACAGTCGCTTTAAAAATCATATCTCGAGTTCCAAAACTCAAAATCCAATTCCGTAAATTTTTTCTGAAACTAGACTCATACATCTATCTATTAATTTTTTTCTAGAATTTTTGGTTGGGAAAATTAGTATAGTTTATTAGTTAAAATCTCCCCTATTTTAGGGTTCGAGTACTCTGACCTCTATGTATTACGAATCAAATATCTCCCTGTATAGAGCTTCAATGACTATGTCGTTTGTCTCTAATAAAACTAGACTCAATAATGAATCTGTACATATAAATCATGACTTTTAATTATCTTTATAAAATTTATGGTGAATTTCCAAAGTCATAACAGGGGATCCAGTAATCGCTCTGGCCCTGTTTCACAAAAATTTAAACTTCTCATAAAATATAGCTCATATACCTGTTTTGTTTCTTCTATATGAAAATAGACTCATCAAGCTTCGATTCTATAACTTATTCATTATTTAATTCCATTTCTACTATTTTTAGCGATTTTTCAAATTCACGTCACTACTGCTGTCCGAATCTATTTTGTGATAAATTTTACTTATTTCATGGTTTCCATGGATTAGCTCGCAATTTGACATACATAGCACCAAATATGATCATGATTAGCCATTTCAATGGCTAATCATTACCAAGCATTTCCATACCACTCAATGACCATATCATAAGACCATATATACAAAATGATATTAATGCTATACTCAAAATATATAAGCCATTTTCGCATGGCTATACGAATATATACATTACCAAAAGATACTTAATTAACAACAAAGGTCAGTCCTATACATGCCATTATCAAAGTTCAACTAAAAGAGTACCAAAAAGGGGCTTAGATAGTGTGGATGACTTCGACTTTGACACTTCCGAGTCCGATAGCTGACGAACAAAATCTATAATAAAGAGAATTTAAGCAACAGAGTAAGCGTTTCGATGCTTAGTAAGCTTATAAGTAAGGAAATCATTTGAAACAAAAACACAAAAGAAATAGCATTCATAAGGATAAATAAATGTCTATGCACAAGATCACATATTCATTTTAATTTGCACTTCTATCAATATGTTTACACATTCGAAGTCAAACTTAACTAAATTTCATTTGAATCAATTTCATGTAACTCGAGTGAGCTATAGACTTCATATAACCCTAAGGAATGGCCGGGAGAGCATTATTCGATTACATAATCATAACTTATACTGTACCAAATTTTCCAATGTATATACGATCCATACCTGGTCATATTAGGGATTATGAGCACATTAATTGGAATTATTACGACAGAATCGCACCTTTCCAAACATAAATACTTTCAGAATTTGGCTCGGATATAACAACCAGCACGAATGCCTTCGGGACTTAACCCGGTTATAATAACCCGCACGAATGCTTTCGGGACTTAACCCGGTTATAATAACCCGCACGAATGCCTTCGGGACTTAACCCGATTATAATAACCCGCACGATTGCCTTCCACATATATATGTCATAACCCATTAGCATTACTAGCAAACAAGTTCAACATGCTTATCAACCCTTACTCTTACAGCTCAATAGCTACATACTCGTAATACGATTTCTTTTCGTTATTATTGGAACCCACCCATTGTTTGAAAAGTCAAAAAGGGTGGGCACCGAAAGTAGAAAGTAAGATTGGTTGGCAAGTTGGGTTAAAAGTTGGCATGGGATAATTGCAATTTTGGTCCCTAATTGTATAGGGACATTGCAAGTTGATCCTTGAACCTCAACTATAAATAGGCCTAACCATTTCTTACTTTCTTCATCCCATAATTGCCATTCTCTACTTAAGGCATTATTCTCTCTCTCTATTTGTAAATTTCACTTGTAATTTTTGGAGTGAAATATATTTGGTAGTGCCCGAGGACGTAGGCAAAATTTACTGAACCTCGTTAAAATTCTGGTGTTCTTTATTATTTATTTTGCATATTTTGTGAATGTGATTGTAGTGATTTATTGTGCTATTAAATTACGATAGAGGGATATTCTGGCTAGGAAAGACTTGGTATTTAAGTGATCTTCGTAATCTACCTCTCTTTCCTGGGAATTGAACTTAGTGTGATTTTTCAATACAATAATTTTACTCTTTCACACGCTTCCGCGCAACAATTGGTATCAGAGTCAGATTCGTACTTGAGGAATACTACCATTTACGGCACTATTCACATATATGGCACTATTCACGTATATGGCACTATTCATGCATACGGTACTATTTACGTATACAGTACTGTTCACGTATACAGTAGTTGGGATTGAGGAGAAAAATGGCAGCAGCATCGTCATCAGCAAGGACTACTGTGACAAATGCAAAATTTGAAGTAGAGAAATTTGAAGGTACCAATTACTTTGGTATGTGGCAATGTGAGATCCTGGATGTCTTATGTCAGCAAGAGCTAGATATAGCCCTTGAAGAAAAACCTGACAAGATGGATGACAAGGAGTGGGCCAAGATCAATAGACAGGCGTGTGGTACAATCCGCCTATGTTTGGCCAAAGAGCAGAAGTACTCTGTCATGAGGGAGACATCAGCGAAGAAGTTATGGGATACACTGGAAGAAAAGTTTCTAACGAAAAGTCTTGAAAATAGGCTTTATATGAAAAAGAAACTTTATCGAGTCACGTATGCACCCGGTATGTCGATGAATGACCATGTGAACTCATTCAATAAAATTTTAGCAGACTTGCTAAATTTGGATGAGAAATTTGAAGATGAAGACAAGGCATTATTGTTGTTGAATTCCCTTCCTAATGAATATGATCATCTTACCACCACATTGCTTCATGGGAAGGACACGATCACATTTGATGCAGTCTGTAGTGTGTTGTATAGATCTGAGACTCGAAAGAAAGATAAAAGAGATCTCAGAGATACAACCGCAGAAGTCTTAACAGTAAGAGGTCGTTCACACAGCAGCAAATCTGGTATAAGGGGAAAGTCTAAAGGGAGACCCGCCAAAGATGAATGTGCCTTTTGCCGTGAAAAAGGGCATTGGAAAAAGAATTGTCCTAAGCTACAAAAGGGCAAGGCTATTTCTAATGCATGTGTAGTGGAGCATGATGAGGAGTCAGACTTTAGCTTGGTTGGCATGGCAATGGCATGTCAAACGGATGAGTGGATTTTGGATTCAGGATGTACTTACCATATGTGTCCTAATAAGGACTGGTTTTCTAGTCTTAAAGAGCTAGAAGGTGGAATTGTTCTTATGGGCAATGATAGTGCTTGTAAGACAATGGGAGTGGGTACAGTCCAATTGAAGAATCACAACGGCTCAATCCAAGTCTTGACAGATGTTCGCTACGTACCTAGCCTGAAGAAAAATCTCATCTCATTAGGGGCCCTAGAATCTAAAAGGCTCACAATCACTTTGAGAGATGGATTACTAAAAGTAGTAGCTGGGCAAATGACGGTAATGAAAGGCACAAGAAGAAATAACTTGTATTTTTTAAATGGAAGTACAGTTATTGGATCAACATCAACAGTTTCTACAAAAGATGTAGATTTGAAGCTACCAGATTATGGCATATGCGATTGGGACATGCTGGTGAAAAAGCTTTGCAGACTTTGGCGAAGCAAGGCTTGTTGAAAGGTGCAAATTCTTGCAAATTGGAATTCTGTGAACATTGTGTTCTGCGCAAGCAGACGAGAGTAAAATTTGGTCCAGCAATTCACAATACGAAAGGAATTCTGGACTATGTTTACAGTGATGTGTTGGGACCTACCAAAGTGGCTTCTTTGGGAGGTATGCACTATTTTGTTACTTTTGTTGATGATTATTCAAGAAAAGTATGGGTGTATCTAATGAAAAGAAAAAGTGAAGTTTTGGATGCATTTCTGAAATGGAAAAAGATGGTGGAGACTCAGACTGGTAGAAAGGTCAAACGACTTCGATCAGATAATGGCACTGAGTACAAAAATGATCCATTTCTACAAGTATATCAAGATGAGGGCATTATGCGACACTTCACTGTTCGGGATACACCACAGCAGAATGGGGTGGCAGAACGCATGAATCGAACTATACTAGATAAAGTTCGATGTATGTTGTCCAATGCTGGATTGGGCAAGGAATTTTGGGCTGAGGCAGTTACATATGCGTGCCATCTAATTAACCGTTTGCCATTAGCTGCAATAAATGGAAAAACTCCTATGGAGATGTGGACTGGTAAATCTGCTACTAATTATGATTCTTTACATGTATTTGGTTCCACTGCATATTATCATGTAAAAGAATCTAAGTTAGACCCAAGAGCAAAGAAAGCATTATTCTTGGGTATAACTGATGGAGTAAAAGGATACCGTCTCTGGTGTCCTGATACAAGGAAGATTGTTTTTAGTAGAGATGTGACTTTTGATGAATCAACCATGTTAAAGTACAAGGATTCACAAAACGATAACAAAACCAGTAGTACTTTGCAGCAGCTGGAGCTTCAAAAGGTTAACGATGATCCAACTAATATTGAAGGGACAAATGATGAAGAGGTTCCTACCCAAGAACCTCTACAGCAACAAGATTCAATTGCATATAGGAGGCCAAGAAGAGAGATTCGTAAGCCTGCTCGCTTTGATGATATAGTGGCCTATGCACTTCCAATTACAGATGATGATATTCCTTCCACTTACACAGAAGCAATAAGTAACCTTGATGGTGTAAAGTGGAAGCAAGCAATGAATGAAGAAATGCAGTCTCTTTATAAAAATAGGACCTGGGAGTTGGTGACACTACCCAAGGGAAAGAAGGCAATTGGATGCAAATGGGTATATGAAAAGAAGGAAGGATTTCCTGGTAAAAATGAAATTCGATACAAGGCTAGATTGGTAGCAAAGGGTTATGCTCAGAAAGAAGGAATAGACTATAATGAAGTGTTTTTTCCAGTTGTGAAGCATTCATCTATACGGATTTTGCTAGCCTTGGTTGCGCAATATGATCTCGAACTAGTTCAACTTGATGTGAAGACTGCATTTTTACACGGTAATTTGGAAGAGGAAATCTATATGACTCAGCCAGATGGATTCAATGTTGCTGGAAAAGAAAATTGGGTTTGCAAACTGACAAAGTCGCTTTATGGATTGAAGCAATCTCCGAGGCAGTGGTACAAGCGATTTGATCAGTTCATGAAAGGGCAAAGGTATACAAGAAGTAAATTTGATCATTGCGTATATTTTCAGAAGCTACAATAAGGAACTTTCATATACTTGCTCTTATATGTTGATGATATGCTAATAGCATCTAAGAGCAAAATTGAGATTGAAAGATTGAAGACTCAACACAATCTCGAGTTTGAGATGAAAGATCTAGGATAAGCTAAAAAGATTCTCGGCATGGAAATATGGAGAGATAGAGCTCATGATAGAGTTAGCTTGTCTCAGAAGCAGTATTTGAAAAAGGTACTACAGCAGTTTGGCATGAACGAACAGACAAAACCTATAAGTACCCCGTTGGCTTCTCATTTCAAGCTTTCTGCACAACTATCTCCTTCGACGAATACAGAACGAGAATACATGTTGCAAGTTCCGTATTCTAATGCAGTGGGTAGCTTGCTGTATGCAATGGTGTGTACAAGACCCGACATTTCACAGGCAGTTAGTATAGTGAGCAGGTATATGCATAATCCTGGAAAAGGACATTGGCAAGTTGTGAAATGGATTCTACGGTATATTCAGAAGACCGTGGATGTTGGATTACTGTTCAAGCAGGATAATACACTTGGTAAAGGTGTTATTGGGTACGTTGATTCTGACTATGCTGGTGATTTGGACAAGCGAAGATCAACCACCGGTTATGTGTTTACACTTGCTGGAGGACCAATAAGTTGGAAGTCTACACTACAGTCTACAGTTGCGTTGTCAACCACAGAAGCCGAGTACATGGCTGTAACAGAGGCTCTAAAGAAGGCTATTTGGTTACAAGGTATGACTAAAACCTTGGGATTGGTCCAGGAGCATATTAACGTGTATTGTGATAATCAAAGTGCTATTCATTTAGCAAAGAATCAAGTTTATCATGCACGTACAAAGCATATTGACGTACGTTTCCACTTTGTGCGGGAAATTATTGATGAGGGGAAAATTTGTCTTCAGAAAATCAAGACTGCAGATAATCCCGCAGATATGATGACCAAGGTGGTAACAGTAACCAAGTTTGAACATTGTTTGAACTTGATTAATATCCTGCAAGTTTAACAGTTGAAGAAGGCACTATCAAGTATTGTTGTCAATGGCAGAAAGAATTGTGTGAAGATAAGATTATCCTAATCAAATCTTCAAGGTGGAGATTACTGGAACCCACCCATTGTTTGAAAAGTCAAAAAGGGTGGGCACCGAAAGTAGAAAGTAAGATTGGTTGGCAAGTTGGGTTAAAAGTTGGAATGGGATAATTGCAATTTTGGTCCCTAATTGTATAGGGACATTGCAAGTTGATCCTTGAACCTCAACTATAAATAGGCCTAACCATTTCTTACTTTCTTCATCCCATAATTGTCATTCTCTACTTAAGGCATTATTCTCTCTCTCTATTTGTAAATTTCACTTGTAATTTTTGGAGTGAAATATATTGGGTAGTGCCCAAGGACGTAGGCAAAATTTGCTGAACCTCGTTAAAATTCTGGTGTTCTTTATTATTTATTTTGCATATTTTGTGAATGTGATTGTAGTGATTTATTGTGCTATTAAATTACGATAGAGGGATATTCTGGCTAGGAAAGACTTGGTATTTAAGTGATCTTCGTGATCTACCTCTCTTTCCTAGGAATTGAACTTAGTGTGATTTTTCAGTACAATAATTTTACTCTTTCACACGCTTCTGCGCAACAGTTATTCCACATGAATTCTTTAACTATTTGACTCCAAGTCATATAAAATAAAAATCATTTGTTTCACTATGTAATTTATATAGAACCATAAGATCACAATTTATCTACTATGCGTTTATATGATACCTATAAAATCATAAGCTAGGTTCCGTTACTCAAAGACTTACCTCGGTATATTGGAATGGTTGTGGATTGATTACTCTATTGCTTTCACTTTTCCCCGATCCAACTTTGATCCCCCTTGCTCTTGAGCTTAATGAATACAAGTAGAAGTATTCAATATTTTTACCAGTAATGTTTACTTGTTAATCACATTCGACAATCACATATCAAACTCATTTTATTATAATTTATCATTACCACAATTTATTTTAAACTTACAAATTTCATAACTAATACAATTTTATACACCATGGCTACTTTTGCCGAATGTTCATATAATTTAAATAACAATTTATCATTCAACTTTCAAACCAAAACGCCATTAAATGACCACATATACATACATCCATATACTTGAGCTCAGTAATTATAATATAACATCAAGTACTCATTTTACGCATGTGGCCGATTATACTTAGTCATACATACACATAATCAAAAAATAAATTCCAAAATTTTCACATCATTTATGTACTAAGCCGAATACACTTGCCAAGTTCACATACATTCTTCAACAATTCCTTCTTTAAACAAACACATATTCGGCTAAAACAATGAAAATTTTAGCAGCTTTTAATTTAACACCTAATCAATTATAACACATTTAAGCATTCTTTTCATATTATCAACTCCAACCACATACGTTACTCAAGTATAATATTTTCATATTCGGCAATAGTATCAAACATAATAGCCGATTCTTCCCACTTTGTATCTATGCATCCGTTTGATCATTAGTTTAGTTCAAACACCCATACACCAAGATTCATCCAATTTAACATGAAACAAAAACCTTAATCCTCAATAACTACTATGGCCGAAAGTTCTAGTCATCCCAAAATCAAAATTTCTAACATGGGTTACCTAAAGAACTTGGTAACTAGTTCAAATTTATCTAAAATTTCAAGAATTCACATGAATTTCATACCTTAATGAAAACCTAAAATGACCGAATGGCTCCTTTCTTCCCAACTCCTCTTCACTTTCGGCTTTTGGAATGAACAAGGTGAACACTTTGTTGTTTTCACTCACTTTTTTTTATTTCATTCATTCATGATATTATGTCATTTAACTAAATAAGGTTAATAGAAAATTCATATTTTATTATATAATTAGTGACATGGCCGGCCACTACCTATAATTGGTTAATTTAACATGCAAAACCATACTTTTCCACACATGCATTATTAGACCCTTATAATTTATCTATCCTATTTCGAAAGTGTCACATATAAATCCTAATAATTAAATTCACATGCAATTGACCAAATCAAAGCTTAAACTTTCACACATGTATTTACTCACTTCATAAACATGAAATATAACATATAATATTTTTATATAACTCGTTTTTTTGTGGTCTCAAAACTACTTTCCGACTAGGGTCAACTTAGGGC
This sequence comes from Gossypium hirsutum, assembly GCF_007990345.1. NCBI lineage: Eukaryota > Viridiplantae > Streptophyta > Magnoliopsida > Malvales > Malvaceae > Gossypium > Gossypium hirsutum. Next base: position 100,564,440 of record NC_053436.1, on the reverse strand, counting down.
TGTCACAGGATTCTTCCTTGGGTATTGTCTAAAACAATCAATTTTCCCAAAAGTATTTCCCCAATTTATTTCCTGTGCATTCTTAGTTTAGTTAATTAGTTTAGATAAAGCAAATCCCCTTATTTTTAGGCTAGATAATAAAAAGAAGGTTAATACTAGTACTTTTAGTTCCTGTGGGTTTGACATTTCGGTCTTGCTATAAGCTATACTATTGTTCGATAGGTACGCTTGCCTTTATCGTGATAATAGTTAGTTTTCAAGTACGATCAATCATAAATATAAAATTTATCACGCATATCAAACGTCAATATTTGTATCTGTTTGACTCAGGTAAATTTCGAGGACGGAATTTCTTTTTAGAGGGGAAAGTTGTAATAATACTAAACTGGGTTTAGTATTTCGAGTATATTTTTCGAGTTTCAAGTGTGAAACTAGGAATTTATGGGGTTCCTAGCAATTATTAATTTCATTTAGGAGGCTAATTTCCTCTAAAATTGATTAAACAATAATCCAGAAAAGTAAAAATATTTTTGGAAAATTAATTTTAAAGGTTTTAAATAATTATTAGTGAAAATAATTAATTTGGGTCGAAAAATAATTTTAAAATAATTTTTATTGAGGGTTAATCTGAGCTAAATTTAAACATTAATTAATTGAGTTTAAATGGTAAAACAAGGGAAATGTGGGAGTGGCTATTAGACAAAGTTCCCAATTTTTAAATTCTGAAATTTCTCAAGCTTTCTAATTCAAGATTTTCAATCAACGAATTTAGAGCGAATCAAAGGTAATCTTCAATCCTAAACTTGTTTTTATGAATATTAGAAACATTTTTACATGATTTGAGAGTCAATTAAAGGATTTTTTTTATCAATGTCATCTTCTTCAAAAGCTTAAAGTGCTTTAATTGTGGATATTCAATTTTCAAAGGAAATTCATAAATCAATGGATGTTCCAACTCAAAATGGGATCTATTAAAAGGTTTTTGGTCTTAATTATCAAGATTAAACATGATTTGTGAGCTAATCTGAAGAAATCTGAATTTCATCATCTTTTTTAATTAATTTTATGGATTTTTGTGAAATTGATTTAAATGTGAAATTGATGCTTAGTTTATGTGTATTTGGTTTAGTATTGATGTTTGGAAGTGATTAGGAGGGCTAAAGAGATCGATTTTGTGAGGAATCAAGTTTTCGACTTGATGTTACAAATTCGGTAAGGTATCTTTGTCTGTGAATTTCGATTAGCATAGTTAATTAAAAATTGTGTTTAATATAGCTTTGGAAAGGTGGTAATGTCTACTTTACCTTTTTTAAAGCTCCGAATCTTGAAAAGGACCGAGGTAATTAGAATTGAAGCTCGATATTGCCTTGTTGATCACTTGTTCTGATAGAATAAAATTGTGTGGTGAGTGTTTCTAAGGGAGATTTGATAAATTGACCCTCAATTATGTTTAATTCGTACCTTCATTAATGAATAAAAATAATTAATTATGGGTGAATGGTTGATTTTGAACGATTGGTATTAATGTACAAAAAAATTTATTTGTATTTAAAAAAAATGGTAAGTGAGCTTTTGGGTGGTGTTGTGCTATTTAATTAGATTGATTTTAAGGATGATTTTAAGCATGTGTACTAAAATTTTTATCATGATATGTTTTTATTACAATTGGTAACTGAATATGGGAAATTGATGAATGAATTGCTTGATTTAATTGGATATTAAGTGCTATGTTATAAGTTACACATAAGCATCATGTCACATTAAATTGAGCACAATAATGACTGATTTATATGCTATGTTTGATTGAATATATTGGCAACATGCATGGTGGATCTATTGGATATAGTTGGCATACAATAAGATTTGTACGACCTCACTTTTATTTGTGACATTGTGAGCATATGGCTCTAGATGGACTGATTTGTTGGAGTAGATAAGGTAGTGTTGGGCATGAGTCTCCACTCAATGGGTTATTTGAGGCACTATAAGGGAGCACGTGCTTTGGCCCACTCAACTCGGTGGACTGTATTTGATATTTGTGGGAGTTCGGAGATCTATTTATCTGATGTATGATCACCCGATTAAGCCATGAGAAGTGTTGCCAACATATTTTTGTATGATTATTGCTATATCAACTGATGATTGAAAGCCATGAATAATTGATTTTTGGTGTTGAAAATACTTATGAAAATTAAATTGACATTTTAATTATTTTTGGCTAAAAATCGGTGAATGGTTGGTCGTGAATTAAGCATGAATTGGATGTTAATCTACTTGTTTTTATTAACATTCACTAAGCATTTTAAAGCTCACATCCTTACATTCGTGTAAATATTCGACGGGATTGAGGAGCTGAGGAGCCGAGCAATAGAGTTCCAAGAGATCTAGGCTTGGTAAAGACTTTATTACGTATTTTAGATACTATAGTCGGGCATTGTGGAACTCCCAGGAATTAGTTTGATTTTGGTTGTAAATGGGCTTTAGACACTGGACATTTATTTTGGATGGTTTTATATTAATTTTGAGGCATGTTTGAGTTTAATTATTGGTTGATTTATGGCGTATTGTTGCTTGATAACACGATGATTGATAACATGGTGTGTGAAGCATGAAATATATATTAATGATTATTTAAGTGAAGCTTCCATGGAGTGGTTTACTAGTGGCTAAGGTATGCCACTTATTTGACTTATTCAGTCTTTGGCGTGTGTGAAATTAATTGTCTAATTCTATTTAATTAAACCTTAATTGATGTTAATAAATTCAATTGAAGTTTTGTGTTTATCTATGTTAATTAATCGTAGTTAAATCGGGTTTAATTGGTCATTAAAATATGCAAAATCGAGTTTTAAAACGAGTTTTTTTGTAAAAATAGGTGCAGCGATTTTCACAGGGGCCTATGAAGGGTTACACACGGGCATGTGAGGGGTTGCACGCGAGCATATGGGTAACTGGCATAGGCATGTGGAAACTGGAGCTATCACACACAGGCATATGGGATTTCCATACGAGCGTGTGCAATCTGCCTAAAAGTTTTTCACGACACAAACACGTTCATTTAATGACACACAATTAGGGGGACACGGCCGTGTGGTTTGTTGGGGGTTTGAATTTTTGTCTCTTTAAATTAGTATTCTAATTTGTTTAAGTTATGATTTAGTCTTTAAAATTAATTAGTCTAGTTAGCTCCTTAGATGATAAGGAAACTTGGTAAAATTTTAAGATTATTCTCGTAATGGGTAAAACTCGATAGAAACACATTTAATTTTTAACTCAAATAGGTCCTGATAGTTTGTATTTGTTACAATTTAGTCCATAATAGTAAAACTTGAATTAGACATAGCAAACGAACTCAATTGAAGCTGAAATTTTTACACTTGCATAATTTTGACTAAAAGAAGGTTGGTAAACATTTAGATCTAAAATCGGGTTAGTTTTAGCATAGGTGGAAAAATGACAAAAATTCCCTTAGGTTAAATTACCTAGGAAAAGTTTAAAATTGGCTCATAAGTTGCTTTTGCATTAATAAATAACTAATATTTAGATAGGATTGAGGTGTTATAGGGTCGGGGTGTGTCTTGGGTGGTCGTTAGCTACATAGTCACTTAGGTGGCTAATGTAACGCTTCGAATTTGGGTCGGTCCGTCCTGGTCAAGTTTGGGGTTTTACAGTTAATTTTTAGCTCAATTCCTATCCCTAGTCTTTTGACTTAAATCTTATTTCCATTCAAGTTATGATAGAATGAACATGCTAGTTCGGTGGTAAGTGTTTGTTAACTTACCTTTTGGTCTTATGTTCGAACCTTTGTGTGTGCAAAGTGGGAATTCTCTTTGTTTCTTAGCCATAGGTTAATAGTTGTGTTAGATTAGAACTCTAAATAATCTGGTAGGTTGGGATAACGTCAATGCTTTCTTTTTGCTTTCGTGATTTTTCTCTTCTTGATTCTTTTCCTATTGATCTGTTGTTGTCATTCCATTCGTCTTTGGTGTACATGTGTGGAATTTGTTTTTTGATATTTGGGTAAGGTGTGGTGTAAGTTCTGTCAAGGAATTTTTTATTATTATAGCCTTATTTTGTTTCGGAATAAAATTAGAGTTCTTGGTGCTAGATTACTTTTCATGATGATGTTAAGTGTTTCTATGGTTCTTGGTTAGGCGATAGGTATGGAAATCAAAGCCCTCCAGCAAAGTAGACATGATTTTGGACACTGTTTTAGAGAAGTAAGTGCTCAACTTCGTCTTAAGGTCTAAAATTTCGGTTTAAGAATGTGATTTTAGAAGGGTTTTCATTGATTAATTAATGTGATTTAATGAATAATTGTAGAATTCGTGATCCAATTGTGTAGTCGATCTAATTAGTAATCAGGTGTGTGAACAAACCCGAAAAACTCGACTGTATCACGAAAAAACATAAAACAGGAGTTGTTTTCAAAATTGCCCAACATCACATGGCAGTGTGACAGAACATGTACACCACACGACCGTGTGGTTGACCGTGTGCCAGGTCGTATGGAGCATACGATCGTGTACGATTACACGGCCTGAATAAGTAGATCATTTAGACCACACAGGTTGGCTTATTGGGCCGTATGGGCCACACAGTCGTGTGGGCCTTTTTGGCCAATTTTAATGCCTGATTAGGGGCCAATTAAGGGACTACAAAATTGGGTCCATAGGTATTATCTAGTTTCGGAAAAGCGTAAGTTTCCATATATATATGCATGGGTAAGCTTAGAAATATGTTAGGTAAGTTTTGTTTTGTATAAATTATATGCTCTACTATGTTTCAAAAACAATTATATGTATATATATGCTTAGATATGCGTGTCGTACTATTTATGTTATATGTATGTATGAGATTATGATATTATGATTATGATTATGCCTTGTATTTGGGGTGGGTTATGTTATGATGGAGGAAGTGTAATATGGTAGTTTTACTACACTTATGATGGTTAAACCGCAATTTCTTTATGGCAACTCAGCTTCATATTTATAAGTGGCATACCGCCACATATCGGTGTGATTGGCTGGATAAACTCTTGAAGTCCTAATTGGTGTGATTGGTTGAATAGAGATGGTGAGTAGCAGATGAGGGTAGGATATGTCTGATATGTTATATGATATACTCAGATATGCTATACGATGTAATCCTAATATGTTAAATAATATGATTTCGATATGTTATAAGATATGAAAAATTTCGAACTGATTATTCATGTTTGCAAAATCCTTAAGTAAATGGACTTCTAGCTTACTCGTCTATTTTGTATCATTTTAGGTGATCCTCAAGCTTAAGATTAGACGACGAGTCTAGAGCTCGATTTGCACCTTTTGGTTTAGTATGTTTTGGTCTTTAACTCTTGACTTTTTGGACTTTTAAAATTTTGGTTGGGACTTTATTATTGGTTTTAGTATATATTCTACAAAACATGTTTTCTATAATCAGAACTTTAAACAAGATAGTGTATTTAAGAATATATTATGTTTTTCCTTGAAAGGAAATTTTTTTTAAAATAAACTTTCCACTACCATGTTTTTGTTTGAAATCCAATACAATATTTTTGTCACGCAAATCAATTAGAATAAATTGGATATGTTTTAATAAAGCTAATAAAATGAGGTTTTCGTCAAAATACACACGTGTTTTTCGGAATTATTACTTTCTCAATGTGATATACAATTTTGTTTCCCTTTTAAGTGAAAAATGAGTTTTTCACCAAAAATTAAGCAACATTGTTTTCACATAAGATGCAACCTTCACAATTCTACCATAAAAAAATAAGCTCATTCTTGGTACTTTTTTAACACAAATAACTTTTAAGGCCTTCAAATTCTCTTACCCTATGCTTTAAAAAGAATAAAATTCCTAAATTGTATCCATATTTTTTCTAGCCCTGTTTTTGGGATGTGACACAAATTTTGTCAAATATAGAGTCCTCGTCTCGACGAGCATCCTTCCTCATCGCAATGTCGATCGACAATAAGTGACATTGCCACATTAAGTGACCTGATGTCGTGATGTGACATACTATTTTAGCAATGACTCGATGTGAAATTGATGATGTCATGACATCGACAATAAAGTTTTACAACTTTGCAATTTGGTTGTATTCCATGCTCGGGTCAACAAAAGAGCTTTCCTGGTTAAAAGTCGAAAGTGATGTATAATTGCAAGGTAACCATGACAGATGATTGAATGCATGTGAAATTGATATTTTGTTATGAATCTGATTGTAGTTGCTCCGGCAACTTCTATAGCATCCTGTAGCTCGGACCCGAAAATCTGGTCGAGCAAGGGGTGTTACACTAAAAAATATTTAAAAAAATTTAAAGAAATAAAAAAAATTAATTTATACGTGGCACAATCCCTTAACAAAATCCAAGTTCATGGACAAAATTGAGAAAAGTTACAAATTTGGGGACTAATGTGGATCAGAAAAAGTTCAGGGACTGAGGTGTTAAAGTTACCAAGTTTAGGGATTAAATTAAATTTTTTTTACTGAAAATAAATAGTTAGGAAATGTTTAATTTACTCCAAACATGACATGCATGACCTACATGAATGAATTATGAAATATGATAGTTAAATTGTTAAAATATTAGTTATATACAAATTTATGAAAGTAAACTATTTTAATTTTATATTAATGTAAGTGAAACAACTCCCTAATACATACAGTAAACTCTCTATATCTATTAATATTTTGTTGTTATGGAGAGGTTGTTATATAAATATAACAACATTCGACATTAAGATCATATTGACTTTTTTATTTTTATTTTTTAAGTTATAAAAAGTATAATATATAAATATTATTAATTATTAAGATCTACATCATATCTTTAGTAAAATTTGCGAATGTAATTTCATTTATTAAATATCATTTCCATGAATAAAATATGACTAATATATTTTCATATAAAATTTAAATATTTTAATGAAATAATAACTTAACTAAATTTTTTATTTACTTAGGGATAGAACTAATTTTACTAAAATTTCAGAGTAAGGATTATAATGTTAGAAAGTTGTTTAGAAAACATGTCAAAGTTGGCATAATGGAATTAAAAAAAAATAAAATGAATCTTTGTTGTGATATATTAAATAATAAATTTGATTAAATAAGTACATGTGTTCAGAGGCACATGAAGATGTGTCCAAATTGCAAAGGGCTCTAGGGAGGGGCCGAAATTCCAATAAACTTGAGTTAAAGGTCAAAATTTTCAAGCTTTCAACTAATTGATCTTTCTCACCATTCTCAAATTCTTTGATATTTAAAGAGTGGCATCTAACTAAAAAAACCGAAAACTGGAAAAATCCTAAGCTCCCAAAAGGGTAGAAGTCAAAATCTTGTATGTGATTCCAAAACTGAAAATACAACTTGTAAATTTGAATTATATTTGGTAGATGAAATCAATTATAATTAATCTAAAATCTAAAACCAAGATATAAAAAAATTAATCAAATAAATTATCGTTAAATTTAGACTGAATTTTCTCTATGCACATAATATTTGGCCACCATAGGGTATTTATAAAGGGATATTTACAAAGTTTAATTTTCATTCGGAGTACATTAATTAAACAATAGTAGTTCAGGTCCGATTAGGACTTCTCACAATACATGGTTGGCAACTCAATGGGGCGAATGCCCTACATGTCGTAGGACACATGCCCCTACTTGACTTACCTCTCTTGATTTAAATAAAAAATATTATTTATTTATTTATTTATTACAATAATTAAATATTTTTTTTCAAAAATTAATCATTAAAATATAATTAATTTTAATTAAATAATATATACAATCTAATTGTGTTTTTGTTGAGATCATTAATTTATGTGCAATTTTATTTAATTGTCTCAATAGAATTACACAACAATTATAATTTTCACTTTATACTTAATTATTTAATTTATTTATCCCATTAAATAATAATTCAAAAAAATACATTTATTGTGGATAGTAATCCATACAAATTATTTCTCAATTGTTGTTTCTATCCATTCAATCACTGTTCTTATTATATTATATATTTAAAGTTATAGTTAATTAGCAAAGGATTAGTTGGACATATATAATTAGGGTAAAATAATTTGTAGTTAAGTTGTGATTCTTCGCCTATCAATTATTTAAACATGAAGTTAATTCACTAAATGTATCATGGTTGAGATCCTCATTATATTCCATTATGAAAGTTATTTAATTAAGCTTTTGCCCGATGATCCTTTCATATGTGTGTTGCCTTCATGCTATATCCATAATTCCTTTAGGGTAAATCGTTCACCTAATCTGATCTAATTTTATTTCGAGGTCATCGTTGTAACTTCAATAATGAAAATGATCATTAATCATACTAGTAATGAAAAATTATTTGTTTCGAATAAATGTTTCGTGGTCATGTTCCATATTCATAATCCATACAATACTAGTGAGAGAATACCATTGATTCTTTTATCGAACAATAGTTCTACTATTGTGAGTGAAATCATGCCATACATAAATCGTCATAGATGACAAGTTATTGTAGTAAAAGCTATCGTCACATATGACAAGTGAACGATCATCATTACCGGAAATCAAATCTGGGATGACCAGTTATTGTTATGTGTTTTGGTGTCGGGCAATGCTCGAGGGTGGATAGGATGGACGAGTGGAATCTTAATCCATACATTGAATTGCATCATATATAAATTGATTATACATTTATTATATGTACCATGAAGAATGCTTAGTTCATTACTATGTATATATTATATGCTTTACATTGTTACAATTGTATATAATGGTTTATAATTTAGACTAAGCTCACTCCTCCTTTCCTTACCTTTCAAGTAACGCAAAAAATTAGGACTCAAGATCGCATCAGAGGAACCTTAGACTAGCAAGATTTCTTCATTATTTTTATTTTAAAGTTTATTTAAGTTTCCCTTAAAATAATTTATTTTCGAATTATAATTATTAATTATTTATCATTTTTATTTTAGGATGAAAATAGTTTAGCTTAGTTATTTTAAAGCATGATATTTAATTTATATTCTGATAAATGCAGGCTATTTCGATTTAGAAAACTATCAATTTTAATAAATGTGTTCCACTGGTTTTTTTTTTTTAAATACTTAAAGATTTTGATAAACTCTTTTTATAAATATAAAGAGAGGCTTACAGGATCACATCGGTGATTGAATGTAACACCTTTTGACTTAGCAAAAATTCCTAAGCCAAATCAAGAATGTTACAATATCATTTAAATAGAAAGGGGAAAATTAATAACTTAATTTTGTTGGACAAAACGTGGATTGCTTGACTCCCCTATTAAATTAATTGAATTGAATTAAATTAAATTTACTTGATAGGGAATAATAAGTTATGCACAAAATGATGTAATTGTTGTAATTTATGTGCAACTTACGTATCTAATTAGCCTAGCCCATTACATATCTAATTTAGGCACAAAATTAATATTTCCTTTTAATGAAAGTTGAGTTTGAAGTTAAAAAAAAAAATCGATTGACCCATTGCATTAAATTAAATTAAATTAAATTAGCTTGGCTGGAAAAAAAAGTTGGTAGGCTTAAAATGGCTAAAAGTACTACATAACTTTTGTATTATATTTTGGATTGCATTTTAATTCTTTTACTAAAAAATGGATAAATTTTCCCTTGTATGTTAGCTCAATGAGCAAAACAGTTCCTATGTTAAAATTTAGTATTTACATATAAGGTATAATAACAAGTTCAACTCTCAACCTTTACACATTTATTCAATTTGACTCATTCTCTTTCATTGGAAGTAAATTAGAAAATTGATAGGTGCTAAATGTAACATGTTTTAATCTCATTCTTAATGCGTTTTTTGGTAATTATTTGATGCTAATGGTGAAATTTATGCTCCTAATCCTTTAAATTCATGTTTTATACTTAAGAGCATTTGGGAGCAAAAGGGGTGAAAATCAAAAAATCGAAGCAAGTTACAGGAGCCACACAGGTTGACCCCTTCCACATTACCGTGTGAGCCATACGGCCATGTGGCAAGACGTGTCGATTTAGGGAATTATACTCCGAACAGTAAAAAAATGAAATTTTTAGGGTTTTTCGAGCATTCTAATATCTATATATGACAAAAATAAGAAGATAGGAGAGAGCCGTCATAGAATATTTAAGAAAAGAACTCGGAAAACACCATTGAAGTCGATTCTGAAGTAGATTTCCATCCAAATTGAAGATTTCCTTTTTATTTCTCAGGAGATTATTATGAGTTTCTTTATTTCTTGTGGTTATACTATATCTTGGATGTTTTTATTTGCTAGCATGAACTAATTTTCTAAATACCTAGGGAGACGGACCCTATGATGGATTCTGTCGTTTGATTTTTATTTTACGCAATAAATACTTAGATCTTGTTCTTAAATTGGTTTAATATTTCTAAACTATCAATCCATGTTTGATGTGCTTAAATCAGAGGAGGAATAGACCCTATTTAGGAGTAGATATGGTGTAATTGAGAGGAGTTGCATGCAATCCTAGAAATAGGACGACATAAATCTACCGGATTAGAGCCAAATCTAATAGGGGAATCCATAGATTAAGTTAATCTGATAATAGGGGTTTTAATTAGAGAGAAATTTCAATTAATCAACCTAAAGTTAGTTGCTCTTATTCTTGAAGAGAGATATTAGCATAATTTAGGGATTTCTACGGATCAAGATTCTAAGTGAAGAAATTGCGTAATTTAGAATGATAATGACAGATGCAATCTAGGTGAATTCTTTCATGGGTATTGTTTCGCTTCTTAGTTGTTAATCAGTTATTTTCCTGATTTGTTCTTTGTCGCATTCGTAGTTAATTTTAGTTTTTAATCAATCACTCCAATTTATTAGTTAAAGAATAGAAAGACGGTAATTACTAGTACTTTTAGTCTTTGTGGGAATGATATCTATACTCACCGTAACTATATTATTAATTGATAGGTGCATTTGCCTTAATCAGATTTTTAGTTGGTTTCGTGGACATCAAAATTTTAGAAACTAAAAAGACTAAAAGGTCGAAAAGGCCTTACTAAAAAAATTCAAAAAAAATAATTAAGCCTTTTTAAAATTTAAAACTTACTTAAAAAAATTTAAAAAATATATAAAATAAGTTATAAATATTTTAAAATTATAATTTTTATTAAAAAATAACAATACCAATCCATTAAAATCTAATTGTTATAAGATTTTTTTTTATAAAAATTGACCCTTACTCTTTTATTGGGTTGGTATTATTATTTTTAATAAAAATTTTATAATTTTAAATTGTTATTACTTCTTTTATAAATTTTGTTGATAATTTTATGGTTTTTTAAAATAATTTTTAAATTTTAAAAAGGCTTAACTGATTTTTTTTAATTTGTTACTAAGGTCCTTAACCTTATTAGTTTCAAAAATTTCTAATTTTACTTCCAATAAAAATGTAGGAGTTAAATTATATAAATGTGTAAAGGTTGAGGGCTAAACTTATTGTTATACCTTATATATACCAAATTTCGATGTAAGGATTCTTTTGCTCACTTAATATGTCCCTTTTTTAAATAAAAATTTAAAATGAGATCTAATGTATAATATAAAAAGTTTATGGTATTTTTACCTTCCAAAATGATTCCACTTGGTATGGCTCTAATTTTCATTTTCAAATGATGAAATCTAGAATTTTTTAATAAGATTGAGTTTAAGATATTTAGATTATAAATTTTTTAGGGTAGAATTGTGTTTTCTACCATAAAATGGCCAAAGCTGATGGTTGTCCCATTCCAGTATCAAGAATTTTCATTATTAAATTATGTATATATATTTTTTGAACTTTTGAAAAGTAAATCTTACATCTCAAAAATTAAAAAATTTGTTTGAAATTTATATCCTAAATAAATAAATTTTTGTTATAAAATAAAAGGATAAAAAGTAAAAATCAAATAAAATGAGAGAGCGTATTTTATTGATCAATTGGCCTATTTACAAATATTCTCTAATGTCTTTATTTATAGACATAAGAAATATAAATAAAGTAGAGATCTACTTCTAATTAAGTGCATCAAAACTTATCTTGATTTTAATGGACATCCACTTGATAAGATATTCATAACTCTCTCCATTGGATCTCCATTGGTAGATAATGTGCCTCGGTAAAACCTTACTAATATAAAAACTCTGTGAGAAAAAGAAAATCATATATAAACCCTATGAGAAAAAAAATTCATAGTGAAGAAAAAATAATACATATATTTATCATACGCATAATATGTTGCCCTCATTAAAAATTTTATCAGAAAAACCCCATGAGACTACTATTATCAATATTGCATTTTATTTTATTATTTTCATTAAAAGAATATATTAAATGAAGCATGGATAGCCTATATATAGATTGTAGCACATTAAGCATACGTACATTGGAAACCATCCATGCTTCATTATTAGATTAATATATTCTTTTAATGAAAATTATAAAATAAAAAGTATTGATAATAGTAACAATGACTATGGAGTAATATAATTAGGGATGACGTGAAGGGAGATAGAGAGGTTTAGGGTTTATACTTGAATTTTTTTACTTAATTGATATTTAAATTTATATTATGTCACATACATTGTCTCAATTTATTAACAATATTATTTTTTTTATCCTACTTCTATAATTAAAACAAGTCCAAATTTCATTAAATGAATATATTAATCTAAATAATGAAACATTGATAGTGATATCACAATATTTCAATTTAGACTTGTTTTAATTGCCGAAGATAAAAAATAAAAATAAAAAGAAAAAAGAAAACTTTTCTCTAAGAAAAAGTATTAACAAAATCTTAAGGCCCAATACTTAATTTTAAAGCCCGTTTTAGTTAACCTATTAATGTTGTTTTCCATAATAAATGAGACAAAAAGAAAAATAATATGATTTATTGCTTTCATTGTTTACATGGTTAAAAGAAAATCATTTGCAAGTCGTTTAGGCCAACTTTTAGTTGTGATTTTTGAAGGCCACTTTAATTATTGATCTGTGGGTTGGTAGTTAAGTCCCGCTTAGGCTATAGAATTATGGGCTCCTTTTTAGGGCTTGAGGCCCATTGAACTCTAAGGTTGGATTGTTATGTAATTTTCTGTTAATTTTTTTCAAAAGTATTTAGTTGGTATTTGAACTTTTTTTTGTATTTAGTTGGTACTTGAACTAGTGTTTCGTCATCTAAGTTGATACATTGCACTAACACCTTTAGTTTATGCTGACGTGACACTGATGACCAATCTTATAGTGATACGTGACAACCTCTGAATATGACACGTGGTGGATATAAATTAATTTTAAAAAGTATAATTTTTTGGACAAGTTCAAGTATCAACTAGTACTTTTGTACAAGTTTAGAGCCAAACTACATGTTAACCTTTAAAAAATTAATGTTGTTAATAAATTGGGACAATGTATGTGATGGAATACAAATTCAAGTACCAATACAAAAAAAGGTTCAAGTATCAACTAGGTACTCTTAAAAAAGTTCAAAGGGTAAAGTACATATAACCTTATTTTTTATTGGATAACTTGCACTATTAGAAAATTAAAACTATTTTACATATAAATAATTTAATAGGGTAAATGATTAAGAAATTTAAGTTAGCATTTAAGGTACTGTAACGTCCCAAGTTTCTTAAGTTTTGAATTGCTTAAATATGTCAAGTAAATTGATTTGGTTTAGTGGTTTAGCGATCAAGATGTATGCTTGAGGACTTGTGTTCAATTCCCTTACCTTGAATTTTGATTATTTTTTCTCTATATCTAACTAGCCGCACCTAGCTTATATTTATTTTTTGTATATTTGTTGATAAGAATGAGCATGTTGATTTAGTGATAAAGCCTTAGCTTACTCTTAAGTCCCAAATTTGAAACTTGTTGTATGCAAAAGTGAAAATTACTTTTGCTTTTCCTTTGTTGTGCCGCTTATGTTGTCAAAGTGTGGGTCAAATACAACCACCAGATTGTGTTAACTGATAAATTTAATAGGTTAGGATATTGTTTCATTCCGCTCCACTCCCCTACTTCTCCCATTTTCTTTTTTTTTTGTTTGACACTTTTGTTTATTGATTATTTTTTTCTCTCTTAGCATCCTTTCCCTCTGTTTTCTTTTCTTCTTACGACATTTCCCCACAATTTCACTTTGTCTTCTTGTTAACTTTCCCTTTTGTCGTCCCTTGTTATTGGCTTGTTGTCTTTCAAGTCTCAAGTTTTATGTTGATGTTCTTCCCAAATTTTGGTGTTGGTCGTGTGGGGTTAAAGTGTTTCAGTTAGGGTGTTACATCTCTAGTAAGAGTAGTAGTACTTCTTTTAGTGATGTAGTTTTATTTGTTTCTTATGGAAAGTTAGTGGTCTTTTGGTTAGTTGTTTGGTGCATGGTATGAACATTTTTATGATTCCGTTAGGCGAAGATCATGTTACAAATATTCCTTCGACGAATTGAGGGTCTCAAAAACTGATTCTTCTTTTGGTAAGTGGTCGAATTCCTTAGTTAGGGGTTGGTTGTGTAAATTTTGGCAAGAGTCGATTGCTCTATTGTGTTTGAGTCGAATTATTTAATTGTGTAAGGGTCGAGTATCTAGCTAGGTTATGGTGTTCTTGATAACTGATCAAGTTGTGGATGTTGTCTGCATGATTTTTACTGTTGTTGTAGTGCCAACATCTCAAAAATGATCAGGTGTGTGACTTTAAATCTAAAAATCAGTGAAATCGTGCGAAATAAAAAATGACAGTTGTCGCCACTCAGGCGTGTATCTGGTCATGTGCCGGACTGTGTAAGCCATGCAAGTGTGTGTCTAGTCTTGTGGGTCACATGGGTTGGACAGGAAAGGCATGTGGGCCCATTTCGAACGGTTTAGTTGGGTCAAATGTGCAAGTTAGTAAAAATATGTAATTGGTTATGTAATTACGATAGGTGTCTAATAAAGTTAATTCATTATGCATGGTGTTAGATGCAAACATTCCATGAGTATAATACAAATTTGAAAATTAAACAAATGTTTAGAATAATACAATGATACAATAATACATCTAAATTATTTATCAAAATAATATAATGGTAGAAGGTAGTGGATGGATGAATTTTAAGTTGTTGAAAATGTTTAGAATTCAAATATGAAAATTAAACAAATAAACAATTAGAATTAATGAAAATAAAATATGTTTGTAAAGAAAAATATTGATACAAGAAGAAATCCCTTAAATGTAGTTAAAAAATGTGAGTGTAATTCTTTTTCTTTAAGAAACTTAAAAGGAGGAAAGAAATGATTATGTGAATTTGATAGTTTTATAGGAGTTGTGCATAGATCAAATTTATAAGAAAATAAATTAATTTGGGCTTAAAAATAAACTTTTTAATTGAGTTATTAACATATTAGGCCAAAAATAAAACAATTAAGTCTTTAAGTGATTCGAATGAACTTTAAATGGGCTTAGTTTTCAATTTATGTGTGTGTGGGCCACCATCTTCAGAACCTAGGGTATTGCAAAGTTATTAACATATTCCATTTATGTACACCTCTTAGATCTCATCCAAAAGCTCATCGCAAATTGATTGATATTCAATGAATTTAAATTAAGAAATTTTATCCCATCCACACATGTATTAATACATTTGGAATAGTGTATTCTACTACTAAATCCTCAAATCAAATGATGATTCAGGAAAAAGAAATTATTGTTAAACAAGAGGTCAAACTAATAAGGCTATTAATTTATTATTTCTATGTCGGCGAAACAAGGAACTAGCAGCCTTCCAAGGTGCAACCTTCCGAGGCCATGTAGCCCCTACCTCACTAATACCAAAAATGACTGGTTAGCAGGCTTATTAATTTCCCTTAACTCAAAAACAAAGTGGAAGCAAACTCAAAAACACTAAGGAACTTGTATTGAATAGAAAAGTCAAAAGAGAATAATAGCACACTAAGTGTTTGAGTAAATACTCTTAAAAGTATTTTATTACTTTGAAAGATTACAACTGAATAATTACAAATGAAGGAAATGCTTTTATTTATAGTTAAGCTCCCTCAAATCCAATGGTACAAATCAAATTACATCAACGGCTGAGATTAGTGCCTATCAACAAGATAAAAGTCCTAAGAGATTTAAACTTTATGCATTCTTATCATTTAGGATTTACAATAATTACCCTAGTAACTCTAGTTTTACTGAAGTGTTTCATTGCGTCAACAAAGCTTCAAGTAAATGTTCTTTTACATATGTTCCACGAATCGGGTCATTTCAAGTGAGTTGAATGAGTCTCATTTAATTAATTGACCTCCATAAAACGTTCTATGCACATTTGTCATGGACTTTGATCCACGACCCGTGACATTTGTAACACATTCGAAAATTTTTTAAAAAAAACCCTAAACCATTTTTCTCTTCTAACTATTTTAACCTTGAATAATTATTTTAAACCATTTTTCTCTTTAACACATTCGAAAATATATATTGTTTTACCATTTTATCTTCAAGCCTAAGATAATAATTTTTTTTATCATAAACCATTAAGGAATTATAAGTTATAATTTTTTATATTTATAATATGTTGTATTTTTGTTATTTTATTTGATAAAAATATAAACCATAAAATGAACATGCATAATATTAAAAAATATATTCTATATATTTATTTCTAGTAATTGGCTTAATTAATTTTTATTAAAACCTACAGAATAATCAATACTTTTATCTTGTTCATTTGTGGATTCCTTTATTAATTGGACTTATTTGAAAACAAACAAGGCTTAGGGCTGATTCAAGCGGCAAAGGATATCACATTTAGTAGTAATACTAATTTTTTGTTAGTTTGAAGTACAATCCACACACAAGCTTACTGATTATAGACTTCCTCTTTTGTTGACATACTAACAAATTGAGTCGATCACTCAATGTAACATAAGTTAAAGAGAATCACAATGTATTTTTTTTAATAATCTTATTATAAATTTTGATTTTTTTTTTCTTTTTGACATATTGCTTAGAATTATTTATAGTCCCTCCTCAACCCATAAATAAAAGGATAATGCGCTTCACCACACTAGAACCCATATCCTCCTATTAGCAACAATATCCATATCAATCCAACTAAGACTCAAGCGGCCACGATGTAAACTTTTAAATTAAAATATTTAGGGAGTCAATTTAAACATTGGAATTTATTTTCCCAGATTAATCTATTTTACATGTTTATTTTGTAAACGTTTGTTTTTTTCGAATAAAGTAACATAACTTTGTCTTGAAAAGTTAAGTAAATGGTTAAATATAAAATTGGTACTTGAACTTATCCACTCTTCTTATATTGGTACTTAAGGTTTTTTTGTCCAAAAATAATACCCGAACTTTTTTTTTGCCAACTATATTGATATTCGAGTCTAACATTGGGACAGATGATAATATCAGACAATGACACATGTCATTAGTGACATCATGATGATGTCATTATTTTCCTTTTCTTTTATTTTTGTATTTCTATTTCTATTTTTTACCCTACCATTTTTCCTTTTCACGTCCCTCCCCCCTTTTCTTTCTATCTTTTCTTTCCTGCATTTTTCACTTTTTCTTGCGTCATTGCCACTGTTGTCGTCGGTATTGATATGAACCGCCACTCTTCGGCATGAGCAGTCACTCTCAAACTTTCATCCATGTCAAGAGGATAATTTCATATAAGGATTCTAGCATTTTTTTGGGAGTTTTTCCCTTCTTCCTTTTTTGGACTGTTAATGGAGGAATCGGTTGGAATGGATGGGTTTTTAACAAATATATTTTTTATTTTACAAATTTGGGTTAGTTCCTTTTTCATTTTCTTCTTGAACACGATGCTTCCTTTGTTTGTTCTGTGCGTATTGCATGGTAATTCGTCTGGTAATTTGGAGGCCATTCTTGCTAAGAAGCGAGAGGGGAGATTGGGAATTAGGGTTCAAAAATTAAAGTGCATTGTGATTTTCTTGTGTTTCAAACCCACCCCATTTGTCAGCCAAAAGAAATCCAAGCAATGAAGCACTAATTATTCAGTTAAAATAGCATATTACAACCAACCATTTTTGTTCAACAAACTTTGGGGCGTAACATAAAACAGCTTGGAACAACCAATTAATCTGCTACAAATTTAGACTGTTATGCTCATTTTGATCTTAACTCTGATTGAAAATAAAGGTGCAGAGATGAAGATAAAACACACAAAAAGTAAGATTATAAAGAAAGGCATGGTCTTCCCTTTGCCTTAAATGACTTGCCTTTTAAGCCCCCTTTCAAATTAATATAAAAATTTGCAGCTGAAAAATGGCAATAGCGAAGCAATAATTTTTCAGGGAAATTCTTGAGATTCAAATTTTCTTGCAGTGAATCGCTTAAACTTAATCAGTTCATTATTCTTCTTTTTTTTTCATTTTTTCATTGGTGATGCAGAATCTATCTACAACAACCACAACGATGCAAGTTCCAATGACACCATCTCTAATTTTCAGCCAAACCTCGCCATTTTACAGATTCATTTTATGTGCCATGTTCACTTTAACTCTCTCCTTAATCACCTGTACAAAATTCTGCCACTGTGAAACCACCGTACATAGCGGCGATTACCTCCCTACAGACTACAAAACTCTATCGAACAAAATTTGGGTTCTCTCGAATCAACAAAATCTGGGTAGGAAAAAGAATAAGAAGAAAAGAAAAAGGGAAGAAATAGAGGGAAAATGAAAAAAGAAAAGAAGACGGCGACGGTGACGGTGACGGTGACGATGACGCTGATTGCTCATAACGAATAGTGGCAGTTCATATCAACGACGACGGTAGTAGAGATGAGGCAAGAAAAAGAGAAAATGGGGGAGAGGGAAGACAGAAAGAAAAAATGGAAGGGTAAAAAATAGAAAAATGAAAGAAAATGAGAATAATTACATCATTATGATGTCACTAATGACAGGTGTAATTATCTGATACTGCCACTTGTCTCAGAGTTAAAAATATTAAATTCGAGTACTAGTATAGTTGACGAAAAAATTCAGATATTAATCTGGGATAAAAAAATCTTAAGTGTCAATCTGGGAGAAATGAATAAATTCAAGTACTAATTTTATATTTAACCCTTAAATAGATGAAGAATATTTTTTTTTGTATAGGATTGATAAATGGCATCATTGTTGTCATCGACTTCATTACAACTATCCCATGCATTCGATGACGTATGGTAATGTACACAAAATTCGAATAGTAAATTGAGTTCAAAACTTGAAGTCAGATTTTATTTATAATTTTGAAAGGAATATAATTTTGCAAATTTTTTAATTATAAAGAAAATTCTTTTAATTTTTCATCTTGAGCTTTGAAATAAGTGTCATCTAGATTTAATTTTAGAAAGATGCTCTCTCCTTCAAGGGTGATTAAGACTTAATTTTGAAGCTAAATTTGATTGAGATTTTTTTTAAAAAATTTGATTTTATTTGAATTTAAGGGTTGTTGATATTAGATCTTGAATCAATAATGTTTGCTTCAAGATCGTCGATACTTGACATTGAAAATGGGTTTATACCTCTCTTTTTTAGTTGAATCAGATTGAAAGGCAACTTTCTTCATAAACGATTTTTGTAACGCCTCAAAATTTGATGATTTGAAAGTTAGATTTTGTCGTAATTAAGTTTATGTATCTGTGGTTATGTGCTTTGCTTATTTGAATGAGTGAACGAATTTAGAAGTTTGAGTCAAATCCTTAGAATTTTTCTAATCCATTTTAAGCAACCTCAATCCTAGATTTGCATAATTAAGTTAATTTACTGTAATATTAAGAATGAGCCTGTTGGTTCAATGGTTAAGTGCATGTATTCTATTCGGTCCTATGTTCAAATCTTGGAGTATGTGATAGGGAACATTTTTTCTAAGTGTTAGAAATTTGATAGGAAGTTATTAAAACTTTAATTTGTCATCTTCTTCTTTTTATTTTATTTTATTTTATATTTCATTTCTATCGTTTCTTTCCCTTCCTTTCTTCTTCTTTTTCAATTCTTTTATTTTCTTTATTCTGATTGTTGTCGTAAGTAAATATGGGTCTAGTCGAAGTTATACTCTATAAATCACATCGATCGAAAGGCTATTAAGTAAGTCATTGTCAATTCGTTCGTTTTCACGGTTTTCCCCTTTGTTTTTCGTAACTTGCTCTGAATTGGGTGTTGAGTGTATTGTGAGAATCGTTGATAGACGATTGGTTGTTATCCTATTTAGGCGAAAATATCAGAAGTAGTGAACAGTAACACGTCAATTCTAGTGGTCACCATTAAATTTTTGGCTTCAGAGATCCTCTACATTGTTATTACTTCGAAATCTCTTCAAGTGCGTACCGAAAACCTTTGTTTTACAAATTTCAGACACCAAAAAATGTGGCTGTCGGCGTTACACGACCATGTGGTTGGCCTTGTAACTCACTGTTCATCGAATTTGAGCCACACGGGTAAGGGACACGGGCATGTGTCCAAGCCATGTGTGGCCATGTTAATGCAGGATTCACATCGGCAAAGGACACAGGCGTGTGTCTAGGCTGTGTAACTCACTAAGTTGAAAATAAAGACCACACGAGCCAGGGACACGAGTGTGTGCCCAGGCTGTGTGAGTCACATGGGCAAGGACACGGACGTGTGTCCAAGCCGTGTGACTCAGTGTATACGATTTAGACCCATACGGCCAGATGACATGAGTGAGTGTCAAGTAGTGTGAGCCACACGGGCAAGGACACGAATGTGTGTCCAAGCCGTGTGACTCACTATTTACGATTTCGAGCCACACAAGCAGACGACATGGGCTTGTGTCAGGCCGTGTGAGCCACACGGGTAAGCACACCGACGTGTGGCATATAAATAGGGTCTAGACTTTATTTTATGAGGTCGTGAATGTTGTCTAACACGAGCACTGACCTCCACAATGTATTTATTATCTAAATTTTATTGTACGAGGACTATCTAATGCTCTGATATTGAGATATGGACTATATAAGTGTATGTGTACTGTGATGGCTATTAATGATACTGATCTGTACTATCTATTTAAGAATTGAATCGGAATGACTAAACACATATTGTTGATATTTGTAATCTGCATTTACATGGGTTGGGGTATTGTAAAGGTGGAAGTAATCTGCTCTAAATTAGTGGCTAAGCCACGATGTATATATATGAATCTGGTGATTGTAAAATTTTGATCTAGGAGCTAGCCTACATCTCTGTAAACTTGTTGGACAAACATTTTATAGTGTAAGATTGGTTGGGCATTAATCTCCCTTAATGGTGTATTGGGATGGCCGGAGATGGTGTGTAGTAAATGGGAGTAGGAATAACTGCATATGTATCTAATCTGATCTGTATTTGAAACTGGAATTGCTTATGTTATTTAACTGAATCTTGGGATTTTAGAATTATCTTATAAATGTGCTTTAATTGAATAGACGTCTTTTATGCATAAGGTTCACAACTCATTTTGTCGTTGATTGGATTTCAGGTGGCTCTCAGACTTGAACAAGTCGGTGTTGCGGAAGCTCGATCAATCCAATTATCTTTTCTTTAAATCTTATTATTAGTAACTTCAGCTTTCTCTGATATTATGATGTTTGGGAAGATTAAATATTTAGTTAATTACTGTGATAGTTATAAAATGTTGAATGATTTCATTTTGACTGTGTTTACAAATGTGGTTTTCCTAATAATGACAATGTAACTATTTGGAATTGGTCTGGATGTCTAGGCCGGGTTTAGGGTGTTACAGTTTTTGGCTTCTTCTCTTTGATTGAATTGGACCGATTAGTGACTTTTTTTCAGAACTTATGGTGTTCGTCAAAATTTCTTCAGTTTCTTTAAAGAACTAGATTTTTAAACTTGTTAAGTATCGAAAATGATTCTTCCACTAAAATGTAAAAATACAAGTATGAAATATTTTACACACCATGCATACCAAATGTATATAGTTCTATAATATAGTGAACATATAAAAGGAGTCCCACGCCTAGAGATGACTTATAAACTACCTTACCTATGCTGAACTTTAGATTTTCACTTATTACTTTTACAAGGAAGACGAAATGAAACCGGGTTTACGTTCTATTGGCTTTCCCTTTAACATGCCATCTAATTCTTTCACAAATATTTCCATAGCTCGGGCTGGCAACGTAATTGGTAGCACAACTCCAGCCTCTCCTTTCTTGTTCTTGACTGGTATTAAAAAACTTGCTACTCCAGGTATTGCCCCTACTCCACCTTTAGCTGGACCACCATAAACTGCCTTGCCCCACCCGAAATCCGCATCGCCAAACCGGGCATGTGTCACATCCGACACCAGGTAAGATCGAATAACCGTGAAATGTGGTCGACCCTTAATCACCATTAAATCTGCTAATGATTTCATGTATTCTTCCGTTACATCATTCTTTGCTTGTTTCACCAGCTCTAATGAATACTCTAATGGGTTTTGACAAAGTTTCCCTGCTTGTGCTACTGCCACTGGGAACGCGAATGCATTCCCGTAGTACCCCGAAGGTAATGGAGGATTAAACCTGGAACGTGCGTTTACGATGCATATAATACGTACCTCTTCCTCGGGATTAGCTTGAATTGCGATGGTTCGACAACGCCATAAACAAGCAGTCAATAGCTCAAATGTTGAACACTTACGAAAGTGTTCCGGAACAAGTTTGCGAAGTGCTGAGACTTCCGTGGGGCCAAAGAAAAAGGACCGATGGACCATGTCATCGTAGGGGACAATGGTTCCCTCTACTTCTTCGTACTCACGATGCTTACATGTGACTCTCGGTGGATCTCTAGCCGCCAACAAATGCCTTTCCCATACTGGTGGAATGGATGGGGTAAGCCAACCACGAGCCATTTCTCCTACAGCAGACATGAATTGAGCTAGGCCAGCAGCATCGCTCATGGTGTGGTTCAGGCGAAGGGCGAAGATAAAACCACCGCATCTAAGCCGCGTTACCTATTAACCAAGAATATTAAATTTGGGTGATCTATCTTCAAAATCATATATAAATCTTTAAAAAAATTATATTATTTAAGTGATTTTAAGTTTAATTATTTGTTTAACAAAAAAATTTGGAAAAAAAAGTGTATACATAACATTAATTATTTTTGGTACATAAGTCAATAGTAATTGTGAGAATTGTTTTTTTTCCGATGGGCCACCCCACTGCTCATTTCACGAGCACTAAAAATTAATGGTGTACAAACCAAATTAATGCTGCCTTTATATAAAGAAGGAAAATTTTCATTGATTGCTAGCTTGACCTACACTTTTTTATGTTTCAGACTAATGGCCATTTTATGATATTTAACATTTTAAAATAAGATAGAAATATTAGCTCAAATTTATATATAAATGATTTTGAACCCTAATCTCGTTGTATTCTCTTATAATACATAAAAGAAAATTATATAAATTATTTTACCTGATTAACCTGAGATGTATTTTTTAATCTTTTACACTTTATTCGAAAAATGCATTTTTGTCCTTTATCGAAAGTCTTGGAATTTGATGTACGTTTCATTCGGATGGTTGTTAGTGACACTCGTTTTCTTGGCACCATCCTATACTTTTATTATTATAATCTGAAAGGTCCAATGACAAAAATGGCAATGATAGGGCCCCCCATCCAAATTATAATTTTTGTCAGTATGGGTCCTATAATTCTCAATAATGTGATTCAAATATTAAGATCCCCTTTTTTTTCTTTCATATAATTTAAGTGGAGGTTAGTCTAAAAACATAAATAATTTATTTAAGTGGAGGACCATCCTTTTATGAGCAAAAGCATTATTGAAGACTAAAATTTAGTTTTTTATTTTATTTTATTTATTAAAAGAATAGGTGAATTAATTTTTGTATGTTAGATCAAAATTTAAATTAATATTTTGTGTTAAAAAATTTCTATTTATAGTGTTAAAATTGACATGGCTGACAAATTAACCAGATAGATCTACACGGCGTGTCACATGTGCTTTATACTTATGTACAATTATAATTTTTAACAAAAAGATCAGTTTAGTCTTTAACCATAAATATCAAGGCTCTTTAGTTTACCTTTTTTAACGGAAAAAACAAAATACAATTCAAAAAGTTTTTATAATACTTTCACCCAATTTTATCCTATTATTTCAATTTTGCAAGGTCGTTTAGTATTCCGAAAATAATATTAAACTTGGAATTATACCATATAAAAAATAATACAACTATTATTGGTGGGAATTGCTTGTCGTTTTCAATCATTGGGCAAGAGGATAATATTTATGAGTACATGATAATTAGATTCTGTAAGTATAATTATTTAGTATATTGTTTTAATTTATAAACAGGATTAAATAATGATTATGTATATTGAAAATAAATGATGAAGGAGAAACATTATATTATATATTTTACCTTATTAAAAATTTAAAAAATTTAAAGGTTAATATAACAAATAATAACCTATTGTTTGATCTGAGTATATTTTATAATTATCAAAATTGATATCAGTGATTTGAATATTATGTTTACAAAATATTGAGATGTATTCTAGAAATATAAGTTACCGAATTTTTTTAATATTGCATATTTATGTGATGTTTAAAATAACGGAATTAGTATAGCTTAAAACAGTAATAAAATTAATACATAACCTTTTAAATCAATGGATAGGTAAAATAAGTACCTGAATAAGTATTACGGGGCAATTCAACACCCCAGTAGAACCCGGAACATCATAAAGGAGCTCCTCCAAGCATGGGAATGGTGGTTGAAGTACATCACCGAATTGCTCGAGCGTAACATCCGCATCCGCTTCGATAAACATTAGACCTTCACCCGTGCAATCCACCATCAGCTTGCGCTGAGGTCCTTCCCTTAGCCTACCGGCAAATGGGTAATAAAACACTAACGCTTGTGCAAGTGCCTCCCTGATCACCCTAACAGGGTCTTTTCCTTGCATGGAAGGATTGTATTTGTAAAATTGGATAACCGGAATTTGGAACCGAAGACCTTCTTGATCATCGATGTCGGATAATAGTTTGTATTCATGAGGGGTAGGCTTAGCTGGAGCTATTAGTTCAGGTTCATGTCGGTGAACCTTGAGCACTAGGGAAGTGGAGGAAGTTGCCATGATACCCAAAAGGAGCAAAAGGATAGAGTGTGGTGTTGTTAAAAGGGGAGTGTTGGTTTGCTTTTAAGTGCTTGTGAGAGTGGGTATTTATAGGAAGAAATGGATAGTTATTTCCCACTTTGTTACCAAGTTATTGCTAATACTATCTTAATTTTGGTGGACAAAATGTGGGTTGCTGAGAAGTTGTAAAATAAAAGTGGGAAGGAAAGGGATAAGAAATTGTGGTGTGAATTTCATGGCAGCCGGTTTTAAATTAATTTGACTTTTGACTTAAGATTTATAACGTTTTTTTTATAACAACTATGCATGATATTGCTAAACTTTTTCCAAATCAAAAGATTGATTGACCCATTACAATAAGTTAAATCAACTTGACTTGACTTGGAATAATAAATTGCTATTACTCAAATTTATCTCTAAATGATTAAAATCAAAATTTTTGTAATTTTCTTTTTTGGCCTAAAATTGTTTTTTACCCGTTCTGAGTGAGACATTATTAGTAAACAATAACTCATAAAATTTGGAGTAAAATGGGCCAAAATTCATGCTTACTCCCATCCCTGTATCTAAAATTATTATTATTAAAGTTTCTTTCAAAAATAAATCCTAAGTTAAAAGAGTGTTTGAAGTTTAAATTTGGTTTTAACTCTTTGGAATGGAACTTTGCGCTGACCCGTTGGGTAGCCGTGAACGGTCGAGCTCCACTGTGGCGTCGGAATTAGAAAGGGCAGCTAAGAAGGTTAAAAACAGAGAAGTTACTACGGTGGAGAGCGATGACCAGGAGAAGAAAGAAACAAGTAAGGCTTCCTTCAGGGACATGTTGATGTCTAATATTGAAACCGAGGAAGGCAATGATATATATCTGGACGAGGATGAAATTTGCTTAAATAATGATGATATCCATATATCTATGGACATCCCCTACTGTAATATTTACTTTTCATATCTTTTTCATGATTTGAGTATGAAGCAAACGACTATTTTCAGGCTCCTTGGTTGCTCTGTAGGCTACTAAGCACTTGTTGGTAGGTTCAAACTTCTTTGGAAACCTGTCACGTTTGCAAATCCTCTGGACTATAATAAGGTATAAACGGAGTGGCCACGGCAGATGAGACACACCCCCGAACTAGGTCGTCGTTGAACAAGAGACGACATTACCTAAACCTAACCATAAAGTAGTCATTGTTATTAAAGTAATAATAACATGGGAATTGCTATGGTGGGTCAGTCAAGTCGAAATTGAACGGGTGTTCCAGTTAAACCTAAGGCTCTCACCATAAAAGATATACCAAAAAAAGAAAAAAAGAAAAAGAAAAAAAAAGATTGAAAGTGCGGAAGCATGTTGAACATAAGTATAGAACTAGACCACACATTGCTGGATGGGTTGAGTCGAATCATCCTTCACCTAGACAAGCATGCTTCTTCTTCACTCCTAGGTGATAGGAATATTCAACATGACAACATTCTAGTACATGTTAGTGTCACAAGCCGCATAAAGGAACCCACGACCAAGGCATACTTTGACAGTTCATCTTGTTTACTCTAGGTCAATCGGCCCATAGAGACTAGCCCATTGCTTGTAGAAACTCAAGACTCATTTACTTGAAGTCTGCTAAATATATAAACACTCCAGTGATTTATATTTTACCAGGGTAAATATTTGTAATGTTAAATGATGTTATAAAATGTTTAGATCTCATAGGACTCTCAACTTGTAGATAGATTTTAATCTTAGTGGTTGATGTATTTTAAATTGTATGGTTGGATCTTAAGGAGCTCAACTATAAATAAAGTCATCCCCCTTCATTTGCAATTACTCATTCATTCAATAATATAATTTTTTGAGAGCAATTACTCAAATACTTGGTGTTTATTTACTTTCTTGTGGCTTTTTTTTTGTTCGTTCATTACTTCTTCGCTTTTGTGTTTTGCTTCCGTTAAGTTTCGATGTCTTAGAGAATTTCCTTTGTAACGCCCCAAATAATTTAATTCTGCTTCTGTGAATATTTAACACAAATGTGTATCTGCTTCGGTGGTTAAGTTTTTTGGGGTGTGTATGAGGTCTTGAGTTCAAGTCTCAATTTTGTCAATTTTGATTATTTTTGGATATAATCCTTATCTTTGTTTTGTGGGCTTTTATTAAATTATCTGTAAATTCATATTAGAATAATCCTGCTGGTTCGAGTGATAAGGGAGTCAGTATGTTGAAGTTCCTGAGTTCGAATCTTTGCACGAGTGTGGGTGTTATTTTTGGCTCGGTTATGGGCAAGTATTTCGGTGGAGTTGGGATTCTAAGGTGGTTGTAATGACCCAAAATTCACGGGCATCGAAAAAGTGAGTTATAGAGCCTTCGTCTTATGAAATAAGTTCGAAAATAATTATTAAAAATATTTATGAGCCTAGTGGTGTGTCTAATTAGGTTTTAATTAGGTGAATTTAGCTCAATTTAGAGTAATTAGTAAAAAAAAGACTAAATTGAATAAGGGGTAAAAATTTAATTCTAAAATAATAGAAAATAAAAAGGATTAAAATGGTAATTAAATCATTTACAAAAGTTGAGGCGGCATACATGTATTAAAATCTAAGATTTTATTTAGGTTATATTTAAATATTATATATAATTATTATAATTATTAATTAACATTATGGTTTTATATTAGATTATTATTATTATTAGTATTAGTATTAAATAAATTATATAGTAAATAATTGTATGGTAATAAAAATATACATGTGTAAAAATTATATTGGTACATTTGTAATTTAAATACTCAAATTACTTATAATTTAAGTAGAAAGATAATTTAATTGTATTAATTATATTATGAGATTTTTATATAATAAATAAATTAAAGTTATGACAAATGTATGAGGATGATAGGGTACAAATGTAATAATATGTATGTGTACAAATGTAATATATGTAATTGGTATTAAAATAGATAATTATTAATTATTATTATTATGTTAAAGATATTTATTAAATTAAATAAATAAATTATGAGATTTTTAAAAAAAATAAATTAGATAAAGACATGTGTAATAATATAAATATGTACACTTGTTATATAATTATTAATTTACTTAATATTAAAGTAAAAGATATTTTAATATATGATATTAATATTATATTATGTTAATAAAATAATAAAGCATAAATGAAATAAAGAAATAAAGAAACAAAACAAAAGAAACAGAGAGCATTTCAAAGGTAGGAGGAAAAAGAAAGAAAGAAAAGAAAAAGGAAAAATTAAGGGTTTAGGGTTTAAAGCTTTGATAGGTAAGTCAATCAAGCTCTTTTCTTTTAATTTTGATGTTTTAGAAGTCTTAAACCAAGATTTTAATAGAACTAAGTTGATAGTTTGGAAGTTCATAAATTTTTACGTATAGTTTATGTTGAACAAAAAGAAGAATTAGGGATTTAATTGAATGAATTTTAAGTTAGAATTGTTTAAAGGATTAAATTGTAAACTAGACTATAAGTTTTATGTTGTATGGATTAAATTGAAGAAATTTCGAAATTAGGAAAAAAATGCTGAAAAATTAATAGTTAAATGTAAGTATGGAGGAAATTTGAATAGAAATAAAGTATGAATTGAATTAGAAAAGTAAGTAAAATTATTTAGGATTAAATTGGGAATAAGGTAGGAATTGATTAGAAATTCAATTATTTATTTTAATTAATGATGTAATTAATAGTGTAAATTATTATTATTTTCGTAGCTAACTAAGAACCCGAGGCATTGGCACAAAAAGAAAAGGAAAAAGTTATCGAGGAGTAATCGCGAAATTTGGGTTTGTTTTACTATAATTCAATTTATTTATTATTAAGTATTAATTTTAAATTTATTTATTTTATAGTAAGTAAATATTGAGGTAAGTAATTTTATTTAATTGAATTTAGAAAATTGAATTGAATGAGAAATACGTGTTAGTATTACTATAATTCGAATTTAATTATTATTAATTGTTGAATTCTAAGTTAATATGCATGGTAAGTATTAGTATTAAATTGTATGAAATTAAATTGAATTGTGATTATATGTGACTAATTGAAATGCATATTGAATTGAGAAAGTGTATTGAATTATGAATATGTGAATTGAAAATTGATTGAATTGAAAATGTGAGAAATTGCAGTTGAATTTAATTGAGATTTATATGTGTTCCGGAAACCCTATTAACTAGTCGGGCTGAGTCGGATATAGTTGGCATGCCATAGGATTAGAAGTGTTCAGGGATGCTTCGACCTCGAGTCGATAAGACACTGGGTGTCACTATTTTACTTCGGATAGATTCGATGAGGTACTGGGTACCACTTTACTTCGGCTAGGCCGATGAGACATTGGGTGTCAACTTTGCTTCGAACTATCCGATGAGGCACTGGGTGCCAAATTGGTGTGTTTGGTTGGATCTGTGGATCCGCCAAAGTCCAAATCTGTTAATAGGGGCAATTAAAAGAATAGTTTAAGTTGAATAAAATGAATCGGTTGAGCCACTGTAAGAAATGTAAAAATGGAACATGAATTGAAAATATGATTTGAATGTGAGTATGAGAATGGAAAGCATGAATTAATGGTTCATGGAATAGACAATAGCTCAACATGAATGTTTATGATTTCAATTGAAGAATAGCTAAATTCAATTGTATGAATATATTGAGAATGAAAAATTTATGTTTGAATTGGTTTAGTAAAAATTAAAGTTAGATGATTTAATTTACATGATTATTATGTTTATAATTTGAATTATGGTAATACCACTGAGTATAAAATACTCAGCATACGGTTGTTTCCGTGCGTAGGTTAAAAGGTATTCAGAGTCTTGGTTCAGTATCCAGGCGATCCCGACTCCAGCGCAAAACTCGGTGATGTATTCTTCTTTTGGCAAAAGTGGCATATACATAGGTGTTAATTTGGTCACTTTAAAATGCTATATAATTTTTGTTGTAAAGAATGGAATTTGGTATTTTGGTATTTAAACTAATGAAATAGTATAATTAATACTAACATGATCTTTTGATACTTGGTTTAATGAAATGGAAATAAAATTATCATAACATATTTGGTATAGTTGGGAATAAGTTGAAATAGAATGAATGAAGTTTATTTAATTAAACAATATATGCGAATGTTTAGTAAATTACTGAGTTGATGTTGAACTATGTTTAGGTGTATTTAAATATGGAATTGTATGGATTGTGATATTGATTTTGAATTGGTTGCGATTTGAATTTGCAGGGAAGGTTAAATATTTATAAAGGAGTTATATTGAATTTTTCTAAAAAAAATAAATTCAATTAGCAAAAGTTTTATATGAACTTATGATTATATTATAATATGTTTGATAATTATTTGAATATTAATCGTAAATTATCCGATTATCTGGTAATGCCTCGTAACCCTGTTCCGGCGACGGTTTAGAGTTAGGGGGTGTTACAGGTGGTTGTGGGTTAGTGGGAGGAAAATAGGGGATATCCTATCGTATCTGGGATTGTCTCTTTTTGTTTCAAATTTTAATTTCTCTCTCCCCAAGAACATCTGACGTTAGTTTTTGTTCTCTGCCATTATTCCCTTTTCCTCTTCCTCTCTTTTGTTTCTGTTTTTTTTTAGATCATGTTCCTGCTTCTCGTTAATTCGGTGTTTTCATTTGTGTTTGCTTCCGTTAAGTTTCGATACCTTAGAGAATTTCCTTTGTAATGCCCCAAATAATTTAATTCTGCTTCTGTAAATATCTGACACAAATGTGTATCTGCTTCAGTGGTTAAGTGTTCTGGGGGTGTGTATGAGGTCTTGAGTTCAGGTCTCAATTCTGTCAATTTTGGTTATTTTTGGATATAAGCCTTATATTTGTTCTGTGGGCTTTTATTAAATTATCTGTAAATTCATATTAGAATGAACCTGCTGGTTCGAGTGTTAAGGGAGTCAGTATGTTGAAGTTCCTGAGTTCGAATTTTTGCTCGAGTGTGGGTGTTATTTTTGGCTTGGTTATTGGCAAGTATTTCAGTGGAGTCGGGATTCTGAGGTGGTTGTGGGTTAGTGGGAGGAAAATAGGGGATATGTTATCGTATCTGGGATTATCTCTTTTTGTTTCAAATTTTAATTTCTCTCTCCCCAAGAATATCTGACATTAGTTTCTGTTCTCTGCCATTATTCCCTTTTCCTCTTCCTCTCTTTCATTTCTATTTTTTTTTTGGATCATGTTCCTGCTTCTCGTTAATTCGGTGTTTTCGCATTATTCTGGTAAGTGGGATTTTATTATCTGTAGCATAGTTTTACAACTTCTTGGTGTTGGCATTTTGATATGTAAGTTAAGGGACTGATTTCTGCATATTTGTGGTAGAGGAGAAGGTGGTGTTCGATGAAGTTTCGTTCTGATAGCCTAAATCGCGCTAAGGTCTGTTCATGTCATGGGTAAGTTTTGTGCGTTATTTCAGGTTATGTATTAATTCGTAATCGACTACTAATTGGATGTTTGAACGCCATGTTATAGGTTTTGAAGGCTTCAGGAGTGGTTTCGTAGCATAATCGTACCAGGTGTGTACTCGAAACGCAAAAAACGAGGCTTCGATAAAAGCCAAAAAATGATTATGTCAATTCCACACAGGCGTGTGGTCGTCCGTGTGGATGGCCGTGTATGAGACACAACTATGTGGTCGACGAAGGTATGGCCGTGTGCAGCACACGGCCGTGTAGTGGCTTGAGTGTGGCCGTGTGGGCACACAGGCTAGGCCAAGTTGGGCGTGCGGGCCCACACGGGCATGTCACATGAGCATGTGGATTTTGGGCTAGGCCGTGTGGCCTACACGGGAAAGGCCAATCTGGGCATATGGCCCCACACAGGTAATCCACACTGGTATGTGGGCCGATAATTCTAAAAATTTCTCTAAGGTCGGTAAGGGCTAATTAAACCTGATTTGTATGCCATGATATTCTGATAAACTGATTTGAGTATGATACTAAATGTATGTCTAGCTATACTGATGTATGTGTATCCGTTATTTGTATGAAGCATGTTGAGCATGTTTAATTTGTTATATCTGTATCTGAATTTCTGTATCTGTTATTGGGGTGGGGTTTGTATATGAGGAGGAAGTATTTCTATTCGACGTTAATAACCTTTATTCTGGAAGCTTGGTTGCATATTATCTTATATGTGTCCTAAGGGCACAACGTAGTGTGTAGGGATGAATAAGTGTTTTTAACCCCACATGGTGTGATAAGATGGTCGAAGTTGGTGTGTAGAAAATGGGGGTAGGACTCTACATATCTGAAATTGAATCTGTTATCTAAATCTGAATCTGAAACTGAATCTGTATCTGTATCTGACTGTGCATATACTTATGTATGTTTGCATGCTTAATTCTATTGGGTTACACACTGAGTTTTCGTAAACTCACATCTGTTGTTTGTTTTGTCAGGTAATCCACAAACTTAGACGGATCGATGTGGCAGAGACTCAGTAATGACCACTCATTCGTAAACTGTTTAAACTTAGCTATTTATGTTTTTTTTGGTTTTTATTTGAGAGTTTGTAATTTCTGGGACTCTCTGGAAGTTATGGTTTTAAATTGTTGATTTTTGGTTTGTTGGTATTTTGCCCGCTTGATTAAATTATCTTATGAGATTGATGGTTTTTACACAAAAAGATGTTTTCCTAAAAACACGAATCGGATTTCAAAAATGTGTCTGTTTTGTTCGATTTCCACTACAAAATAAGTTTTGGCAATTAATTAACGTTTTCGACTGTGATTAAAAGATTTTAAGATAATAGACTGGGATGATTGAACGTAACAACTATGTTTTCAAAACTCATTCCTTGTGACATATCCGGATTCGGCCATAATGTCTAGGTCGGGTTTGGGGTGTTACATCCTTTGTGAATTCTCATTTTTTCGATATTTAGGTTGACTTAGATTTAGGTGAATTTGAAGCTAAGTTCTTGCCTAAGACCTCTCCATGATAGCTAGTATCAAGAGTTAGTGTTAGATAAGGCGTTGTTAAGATGGTGAAAGAAGTAGATAATTAGATTGAGTTAAGGGAGACGCAGGGGAGAGCTAGGAAAGTGAGCAAATTAAGGGATATACTATCAGTTTTGGAAGGTCGAGTGTCTAATCTAGAGGAATTTGTTGTTGGTTTGAAAGAAACACTCAAGGTAGTTAAGGGACGTACTGCAGAGTTGGACTCAATGAAATATCAGCTCAAAGGACAGGTAGTAAAGGCTCCCAGCTCCAATATGGATGCCATGCAAGAGGCTCTTAAAACTATAGTAGGTAAGCTGACAAAGAAGAATGATACTCTTGAAGCTATGATGATTGTTATGAAGGAAAAAATTGAAGCCACGATGACAGCTTTGAAAGAACAGTTTGAAGAGCTCATGGAAGAGCTCGTTGATTGTAAGGCTATCTTGGGTAAAAGGGGTGTTGTATGCGACACCTAACCATAAGACTGATGTCTCTAAACCGGAGAAATTCAAGGGGGCAAAGTCTGCAAGAAATACGGGCAACTTCTTGTGAGAAATAGAGTAATACTTTTGTACCGTGAACATCAAATAAGATATTGCTAAGGAAAATACCATCTCACCTAATCATGTTTTTCTTCACAGTATATTATTGCAACTTCAAATAGCACAATCAAAATAAAAAATCTAGAAAGAAAACTTCAAGTTTATGATACAATTAGTGATCGTTATATTTCCTTCACTTACATGGCATTTGTACTAAAATATGTAAGTCATACACGAATAGCATAAGTAATAATTTAATATAGTAAATAAATCATAGTAATAAGCAACTAAAAATGATCAAGGTAATTAATTCATTAAGGGTAAATATGTAACATCTCCTAACCTTATACCGTCGCCGAAACAGGGTTACGAGACATTACCAGTCAGTACAGTCCAATTCTGGTCAGTAATTAAAATAAATATTCATACTCATCCTAGTTTTAAGATGTCGTCCCTTTAATGGGCCCTCGCGGTCCAATATGAACAGTAAATTCAATTCGGGACTAATTTAGAATCACTTTGAATTTTTAGTAAATTTCAAAATTCATATTATATACCGTTGCCAACCATAATTTACTCATTTCATCAAACTTCTACAACCTAAATAACTCTCATAAAACATCCTAGGTACATGCCATTACCAATACTCAACATACTTTACCTTATTGAATTCGGGATCGACCTGAGATGTAGATTCAACGGTCTAGCCTTAACTTAACCTGCGCACGAAAACAAACCGTACGCTAAGTATACACTCAGTGGTATTTCTATAATCTGAACACTTAAACAATTATAAAACATATTAATTTATATATATTAAACTATTCAAACTCAATGAGAATTCAAACATTCACTTTCCAACCAATGTTTTGGTCTACTTTAAATTTCAAATCATTTATTATTTTTCAATAGCAATTAATCAATCAGTAATGTTCATTAACACTCAGAATAATTATTTATTCAGTAACAGTCAGTTATTCGGTAACAATCAATTATTCAATAATAACCAGTTATTCAGTATCGATCAATTGATCGGTTATCCAGTAACAGTCAATTATTCAGTAAAATCAAATATTCAGTAACTATTATGTTATTCAGGAGCAGTCATTCATTCAGTGACAATCAGTTATTCAGTAATAATCAATTATTCAGTAATATTCAGGTATTTAGTAACAGTCTAATATCCAGTAACAGTCAATTATCCGGTAACAGTCAATTATTCAGTAATAATTAGTTATTTTATACCTTTATTTACCCCTATTAACATGACTCGGACTCAGACGGATACACGGATCCAACCAACACACCTGTACAGCACATAGTGCCTCATCGGCCGAAGCCGAAATAGTAACAGTAACAATAGCAGTACGGTACACAGAGTACCTCATCGGAACAAATCCGGAACAATAACAGTAATAGTAACAGTATTCAACACACAAAGTGCTGAATCGGTAATAGTAACAGTAACAATATTCGACACACACAGTGCCGAATCGGTAATAGTAGCAGTAGCGGTAACCGTAACTAGCACATAAGTGCCTAAAATACGGCACATAAAGTGCCCGATCGGTAAAGTCGATAAATCCCGTACTCTCCCAATCCTATAGCATGCCAATTATATCCGACTAGCCCGACAAGTTAATAGGAAATTTAATTCTTATTCCAATTTTACTTAATATTCATATTTACCCCTATTAACAAGACTCGGACTTTGGCGGATATATGGATTCCAACCAAACACACCAGTATGGCACTCAGTGCCTGAACACTTCCAAATCTTATGGGATGCCAACTATATCCGACTCAGTCCGACTAGTTAATAGGGTATTCAAATCATTTTTCTATTTCAAATTCGCTTTCAATTCAATCACAATTTCTCATATTTCAATATCCAACCAATACACATTTCAATTAACCATAATTCCATTCTATTAAATTCAATTCAATTCAATTCAAATTCACTTTTCCACTTTCTAATCAGTATACAATTCAATACCAATACATATTTCAGATATTCACATATAATCATACTTCGGTTCAATTCCAACCACTTTTCAATCAATACACAATTCACATATTTACATATATTCATAATTTATTTTATTTTTATTCAATTCATATTTTTTTATTTATTTATTGTCCAATCAAATTTAAAATCACTAATTTCTTTTCAATCACTATACATTTCAAATAATCACATTCAATTCAATTTGGTTCAATTCCATATCATCCAATCAAAGCCATTCCAATATTAACTTCTCATGTATTTTATTTGTTTCACTTTTCTAATCAATTTACATTTTAATTTCAATTTCAATTTCAATTCAATAACAATTCACATATATTCATAAATCAATTCAATATAATCAATATTCAATCCAATTCATATAATCATCTCAAAACACCTACTACATATATATTAAATAATAAATCCAACAATTTAACTATTAAGTTCAGATTATAAAAATACAAACCGTAATTTTCGAGCTAACTCCCGTTGACTTTGTCTTATCCTTTCTTAGCTGAGATTTTCGGTACCACATTGGCTACGAAATTAATACAATTCATAATCATTAATACATTACTAATTTATATCTTGAGTTACAGAATTCTAAATTAAGATCCACTAATTTCTCCTGAAACTAGACTCACAAATCTTCTTACCATAAAATTTTCAGAATTTTTCGTTTAGCCATTAAATACAGTTTGTTCTTTAAATTCACCCATATTCTGCTGTCTGATAGTTTCGACCCTTCTTCACTAAAAAGTAATTATCTTACAGTACAAAACTCGGATAATATTTCCGTTGATTTCTCCTGAAAATAGACTCATTAGGGATTCTAAACATATAACTTTAAGCCTCTAATTATTTTTCTTCAATTTTTGGTGATTTTCCAAAATCAGAACAGGGGAACTCAAATTCATTCTGACCTTGTCTAACAAAACTCATTATATCTCATAATTTACAATTCAATTGCTTACACCGTTTCTTCTATAAGAAATTAGACTCAATAAGCTTTAATTCCATATTTTATTAATCCTCTAATTCAATTTATAAAATTTTTGGTGATTTTTCAAACTTAAACTAATGCTGCTGTCCCAAACAGTCATAATACAAAATGTTGATTTTCTACTTTAATTTCAATTTAATCCTAACTAAATTCACTTACTTTTCTATCTTAATTCATACTTTATTTCTACTCAATTTTTAACCAAACTTAGACATAATTATCTATTTTTCAACATAAAACCATAATTTCGAAATTCTTTCAATTTAGTCCTTAAAGCATAAAACTTATGAATCACTTTACAATTCAATCCTTATTTCATTTCTAACTTGAATTTCTATCAATTTAGCCATTAATTCATCTTTTTGTTCAACTTAATCAACACATAAAGATTCATTAACTTCCTAACTTTTGATATAATTCATGTAGTACTCTTCTCTAGAATTCCATAAACATCAAAATTGCAAGAAAAGGGATCAAATTGACTTATCTAGTAAAGCTTAAGGCTTCAAAAACCCCAATTTTCCTTTTATTTTTCTTTCCTTGCTTTCTTTCCCCTGTTTCGTCTCATTCTCTGTTTCCTTTCTTCTTTTGTTTTACTTTATATATATATAATATAATAACAATAATAATAATAATGACTTTATTAAATATCTACTTAATATCAAATATTTATTTTACACTTGGGCACACATATATTATTACATTTGTATTTCATCCTCACCATACACTTGTCATTTTACATTTATTTATCATATAAATATATTATAATATAATTATTTATTTAATAAATATCTTTCACTAAATAATAAATATCCATTTAATATCAAATACATATATTACAAATGTATATATTTTTTTATTAATACATTTGTACCAAATCATTATTATACACGTGTCTTTATTTAATCTATTCATCATATAATATCAATTTAATAATAATAAATACATTAATTATTTACTTAAATAATAAGTAAATACATACATGTATTACAAATATATGTATAATACTTATTACAAATGTATTTTATTTTTGCCATACACTTGGCACTCCTTTGGCTTATTTACTTATTTAGTTCTTTTAATTTCTTTATCCTCTAATTAAACTTTCACATTTCATTCAATTTAATCCTTTTATCTAATTATCCTTTATTTAAGCTAATTTACTTCATTAAACTTTAATTAATCACTCTCTTAACTTCGTAAATATTTTTAATAAATATTTACAAATCTATTTTTCAGAAACGGAGACCCGAAAATTTACTTTTTCAATAACTGTAAAAATTCAGGTCATTACAAAAAATGTAGCTTAAAGTATTTCAACAATACTTGTATGTATATGTGTGTGCAGTGACACTCTTAATCAAAGCATTTGAGAGTGTTCTTAGAACGGCGGAAGGGAAGGGAAGGGAAGAGGAATTTATATATGAATTTTTTTTAAGGGTAACAACACATGTATTATTTTAATTCTAAATTTAAAAAATCAACAAGTTCATTTTTCAACATTTTAGTTTCAATTTTAAAAATTATAAAATATATTCATAATATCTTTAAAATATCTTTATATTTTCTTTTTTAAATTTTTATAATTTATAATTACATTTTCTCTCATTTTTCCAAAAATCAAACATGTAAAAAACCTAAAAATTAAAGCTATTTTTTTCAATTTCTTTTGATTTATTTTTTTTAGTATATTGTTTGCCTCAAATGCCTAATTAAAATTCAAAAAAAATCTTAAAATTAACAAATCTATAAACCCAAAAAAATGGTTGTGTTGATGACATCAACTCTAAAGGCTTTACTTTTTGCTACTAAAATAGTACCAATTTCAAGCTTTGATGTTCTTATGTCTTATCACTTCTAGCTCAAGCATTGGAGGGAGATTGCAAATCAAGACTATGATGTTTGGGTTTTTTTATAAAATTAGCCCAAAAAAATTAATTAATTATGTAAATGACTTATTTTTTTATAAAAATGTAAATAATTTAAAATCTACAGTAAAAGTTGGTGGATCCAAAGTGTTTGGCGCCACCAACATGCCACGTCAGCAATCAAGATAAAAAAATTAATTTTTGGTGGAGCCATATAGAATGGTGCCACCTATATAAATACTAAGGAAATACTGCGATTTTTGAAAAAAAATGGGGAGCTTTAAACAAATTTTCCATCCAACGCATTTTTTTATTTGTTTTTCTTTATTTGTTTTATAATATTTTAAATGTTTTATAATATTTGTTTATTCAAACGATTTTTTTTTGAAAATTGGTTTTTTATTTATTTTATAATATTTTAAATGATATTTTAAATGTTTTATAATATTTGTTTATTCAAACGTTTTTTAATTAGATTTAAAATTTTAAAAATACACAACAAACATTTTAAATTTTATATTAAAAAACACATTTTAAAAAAAATTACACTTGTAATAAAGTGGTGGATCCATTCTAAATGACTCTACCAAATAAAATATTATTATTTTAAAATTTTAAATATAATTTTTTAAAACATTTGAATAAACAAATACTATAAAACATTTAAAATATTATAAAATAAATAATAAACAATTAAAAAATAAATTTAAAAAAATTGTTTGAATAAACAAATATTATAAAACATTTTAATCATACATTTAAAATATTATAAAATAAATAATAAATAATTTTAAAAAACAAATAAAAAACCAAAAAAAAGGACAAAAGTTAGCACATGCGTCTGAATCTGGTGGCATTAAATTATTTGGCTCCACCGGAAAAAGAAAAATTTGTTTAAAGCCCCTTCCATTTTTTCAAAAATCAAATTATTTTCTTAGTATTTATATAGGTGGCGCTAAACACTTTGGCTCCACCAACTTTTACTATAGACTTTAGGTTATTTACATATTTTATAAAAAAAATAAGTCTTTTACATAATTAATTAATTTTAATTTTGATAAAAAATTTGATATTTGATATTTTTAACTTCGTCATTTGAATGAAAGAAAGAATAAAATAGAAGATTTTGTTGAAAGTCATTTGGGGTACAGAATCTTAAAAATACTTCTATATTTACTTTTTGAAAATTTTAAATTTTTTATAATTTATATTCACTTTTTAAATTTTTAAGATTTTTTTAAATTTCTTTATAATTTTTATAATTAGGACTAAAATAACAAATTTTGTAAATATTGAGGGTTAATTTATTGATTTTTTTAGATTTTAGATTAAATTGTTAAAATGTGTAAACATTAGAGGGCTAAATTTTATTATCAGACCAAAAAACAAAGTACATATTAGACTTTCGTTAAGCAACTAATGAAAAATAACTAAAATATTTAATTTAAAAAAATTGAATAACTAAAATAAAAAATAATAATTAACCGATTAAAATAGAATTAATTAAACAGATGAGTCACTATTCTTATACTTTATCCTTTTTTATTCGTAATTATTGAAACACGACAAAGACTTGGTTGGATGCATTCCATCCTAATTCGTTGGGCCACTATTTATTGACATGCTTATTACGGGCGGGGCCGGAATAGCCGTTCAGTGCATTGAATATTACCCCCTTAAATTTGTTTAATTTTGGTCTTTTACCAACGGATCTGGTAACATCATTTTGTAGTTTGGGCGGGTCATACACAAGAAGATTATACAGATTGCATCCAAACCATATAAATATACAAATATTTCAACAGTTCTTTCATCTTATAGCAATACCATATATTTAGAAATCACAAACCACACTCACTTCTCAACCCACACATATTACAAATCAAATCTTTTTTAACAATACTGAAACTCTTTTTTTTTTTATCACAGATATGATCTTCAAGTAATTATTTTACAAATCCGATGCCAGAATCACCAGTCTAACCTCCAGTTGCTTCATCGTCTTTCAGCTTTCGATTTATCTCCTTAACAAAGCTGTCCATGAGTGGAGCAGGCAAGCATACTGGAACTGTAATCCCTTCCTTTCCTTCTTTGTTCTTGGAAGGTATATAAAAGCTTATGACCTCTTCACCACTGGCTGGTCCACCAAACTCTGCTTTACCCCACCCAAAATCAACCTCCCTGAACCTAGCTCGACTCAAATCCGACAATATCAAGGATCGAACCGTGTTAACGTTCGGTCGTCCTCTAATCACCATCAAATCCGCCGTTGATTTCATGTACTCTTCGGTCACCTTTCCCTTGGCCTCTTTCACTAGTTTTATTGCATATTCTAATGGATTTTGGCATAGTTTTGCCGCAGTTGTTTCAACGGCGGGGTACCCAAGTGCATTCCCGTAATACCCTAATGGCAAAGGCGGGTTGAATTTGGACCTTGCATTGACTATGCAGATGAACCGAACATCTTCATCGGGGCCAAGTTCCAAGGCTTTTGTACGACAACGCCATATGCATGCTGTTAAGATATCAAACGTTGAACAACGGAGGTTGTCGGGGATAGATCTTTTAAGAGCTGAAATTTGAGTTGGTCCGAAGAAGAAAGAGAGATGAACCAAGTTGTCTGTTGGCATGATTGTACCGGTGGCGGCCTTGTCATGATCGTACTCGAGGTGAGCGCATGTTATGAGCGGGGGGTCTCGAGCATTCAAGAGGTCCCTTTCCCAAACTGGTGGGATTGAGGGAGCCACCGCGCCTCGTGCCATTTCACCCATGGTGGACATGAATTGAATTAGACCAACAGCATCGCTCATGTTGTGGTTAAATCGATGGGCAAAGATGAAACCTCCGCATTTGAAGCGTGTCACCTATTAAATTGTCGTAAATAATAACTAGGTTTTGTCTAAAAGAAAAAATTAATATTAATTGATAAGGAATAAATTGATAAGTCATCAATTTTTAAAAGATATCTTCTCAAATTTAATTTAATTATTTTTTTAAATCAAATTTTAAAAAATAAGCAAACATTTTTTCTTATTTTATATCATTTTTAGTTTTTAAAATTTAATCATCTTCTTTTTTAATTTGTTAGTTTTTAGGTAGCTGTTTCTTTTTTCTTTTCTTTTTTAACAAATACGAAGTTGGATAACATGTAATTTATTTATTTTCAATTTTATGCTACCCATTTGTTTAATTTTTAAATGTTGGTTTCAGTTTTACAATTTTCAGTTGTTTGCTTATGAATTTTTTATTTTTATTTTTATTTTTTATTCCGGAATTTCCAAATTTATTTTTTGTTATATGCTTTTACCCTCGTATAGTTTCTAACTTTCAATTTACTTTCTTTTTAAAAATTAATAATATGTGGTTATTTTATTGGTGCCTACAAATTATATATTTTAAGATGATATTAATTTGAGTTATCCCCTAAATTATATTTATAAAATATTATTCACTAAATAAATGAATTTTTTTTATGCTTAGTTTCATTTTTAGATATCTTATTTTTCATTTTTTATTAAAAAATCTAAGTTTTAATTAATTTTCCTAATTGAATTGATGTCGAGTTGACTTGTAACAACGATTTAGCCAAACATATTATATAATTATAGATAATAGTAATCATTATCTAACTATCTAAGTCAAAATATATCATAAATCCCTATGCTCTTAAAAGATTTGAAATTTAGTTCTTATACTTTTATTTCCAAGAATTTAGTCCATCTATTTTTCATATTTCAAAATCTAGGTTCAACTTTTTTTTTCATTTTTTTAATTACATGACTACCAAATGAATATTTTCATTTATTTCAAAATGTCACATTAACAAATTTAACAAAAAAAAATTAATAATGTTAACCGATTGACTTTAATTTTGAAAAAGTAAAAAGATTAAATTCCTAATTCAAATAAAAATATAAGGATTAAATTTTAAATTTTTTAAAAAAACAAGTACTTATGGCATATTTTAAGTTACTATCTATTATGATATTCTCGTTTAACTTGTTTTATGAGTTAACCTAGATACTAGGTTAATTAAGAAATGATCTAAAACAATAATTTTTAAACTAATAAAAATGATATTTTCTGTTGAAGGATATTTTTGTCTTATTAATGTTTTTGAAACATTAATAAATGAATACCTGAATTTGTAGCAGCGGAGAATTTAGCAAATCAATGGAGGCAGGGAGTTCATAAAGAAGCTCCTTGAAACATGGAAATCGTGGGTGAAGTGAATCACCGAAATCCTCAAGTGTAACATCAGCATCACCCTCAATGAACAATACACCTTCACCGCTACAATCCACCATAAGCTTCCGGTTCGGCCCTTCCTTCAATCTACCAGCAAATGGATAATAAAACACCAGGGTTTCCGCAAGTGCTTCTCTTATAACCCTAACGGGGTCCTTTCCCTGCATGCAAAAGCATTGTTCCGATAAATATGGAGCCCTCGAATTTGGAAACGATGACCAGCTTGGTCGTCGGTGTCCGACAGCAACTTACACTCGTGAGGGGTTGGCTTAGCAGGGACGATGAGCTCCGGTTCCTGCCTTTCTACAGTGAACACTAGAGAAGTGGGTTGTAGTAGTGCCATGGAAACTTCTTCTTTTTCTTAATTATATGATTAACAAGTACATTTATTTTTGGCTTGGTTAAGCTATTTATAGGTGAACTACTAAGATCAAAGCAATGTGGAGGGCAATAAGATTTTGACAAGTTTCTTTTTTTTTTTTTTACTTTTCGCCTATTTAGAGGTTTGAATTTGGGTTCAACTACATGTTTCACTATTTTAAAAAATAAAATATTAAAAATAGTTTCTATTTTTATTTTTATATTTTTATATTTTATAATTAAATTAAAATTAAAATATTTTTAAATTTATTTATTTTAATTGTGACTAGGTTGGACAAATTCAAGATAAAATTTCATTAATAAAACTCCATTAAAAATATGCCGAACTCAGACCAAACAAGCCAAATGATCTCTGAACAATAATTGTAATCTACACTTTTCATAAATAAGGAAAAAAAACCCAAAAAATTTGCTAAGTTAACTACATAACTTTAATCTACAATATATCTATAATCTATAATTTATAATATATATATAAAAGTATAGAAATTTTTGAATTGATGAAAATATATTTTATTGTTAATTATTTTATTAAATTGATATTAGAATAATAATTTATTAGTATTATTACATGATAATAAAAAATTAATCAATATAATAGTATATAATGTAAAATTAATTAATTTAATCATATATTTTAAAATATCTACTTAAAAATATAATATATTAGTAATTAATAAAATTATAAATCTATAAAATCATTCAATATAGTTGGATAAATTAAAATAATAAAATCCAATTTTTTTAATTAATTAAATAT
Source organism: Gossypium hirsutum (assembly GCF_007990345.1). NCBI lineage: Eukaryota > Viridiplantae > Streptophyta > Magnoliopsida > Malvales > Malvaceae > Gossypium > Gossypium hirsutum. Next base: position 100,520,512 of record NC_053436.1, on the reverse strand, counting down.
AATTTTTGTAAATAAATATGAATTTATTTTAAATATAATAATAAATAATGTTGAAAACAATTTTTATAATTAAAAAATTTTAAATGTGTGAGATTAACATTATATATATATATATAAAAGACAATATCAATATACTGATAATCTAATCTATAATGTATATGTATATATATATTTATTTATTCTTAATTTATATGTCAAAACTCAAAAGAAAATAAACACATTTTAATTAAATAAAATAATTTCTTTTATAAATAATAATTACATCTAATCACATTGGTTCAATTTAAGGTAAGTTCGATAAATAGTATGACTCATATCTATTTGAGAAATTAAGATAAAGAAAATTGATCACTTAAACTTAAAATTTTATATTTATATTATCTATATTTCTCATTTTATTTAAATATAGAAAATCAATAACATAATATAAAAAAATCATTATAATTATAATTATTTTATTAATAGTGTTTCTATAAAAAATCATTATATTTTTACTCTCTGTTGAACACTTTCAACTCCCTTTTGTTTTGAAAAAATAATTATTTTATTTTAATTATTTTTAAGATTAATCAATCTTGATTATAAATTAAATCAATTCTGATTTAACTGAAAATATAAATATATATTTGAGATTGTAAAAGTATATTGTTTAATAAAAAAAATACTAAGAAACCATTACATCTCCAACAAGAAAAATGCTTAGCCAAGTATCACGCCATTCCAAGCCCAACCACTGTAATAAGAGTGCCATCACATCACTACCCTGCAATCTATTACATAAAGTCTCTTAGTCAATCTAACAAAGGGTAAATTACACCAACAGTCACTTAACTTTGAGGTAGCTAATAAAACAGTTACTTAGGTTTCATTTCAGTCACTCAACTTTTGAAAAATAACAAAACAGTCATTAACGTTATAAAAAAGTGACAAAACAGTCACTGATTAACAGTTTCCGTTAGTGCTTTAACAGAACTGCTGATGTGGCAAGTTAACTAGCTGATGTGGCCAGTTAAATTGCCACGTAGGATGTCCACATCAGAAATTAAAAAAAACCCTAAAAAAACCCTTAACAGAGAAGAAGAAGAAGAAGAAGCAGCAACAGCAGAAGAAGACTATAAAAAAAAAGTCTTATTTGCCTAATTTATCTGAGTCTGATTCTTTGCCATTGAAATACCATGTCTTTGCTCTTCTTCTTCTTCTTCTTGGCTCTCTTCCTCTGTAACTCTGTAACCTTCCGCCATTGTTGGCGGGTTCTTGTGGTTAGCCAAAAAAAGCAGGATTTCGAAGAAAAATATACACCGAAGGGAAGCTTCATGCTAAGGAATTTGCATCTTTGCTTACTCGATTTGATTAATTTTGGCATTTTCATCTTCTTATTGAAATTTAATCAACCAAATCTGTACCAAAGATAAAATGCTTTAGTCGAAAGTTCATCTTCTCAATAAGAAGCAGTACACTTAAGCAAGCTACTCAAATGATGCCTCTTCGGTTTTCTTCATCTCAGATTGATTGACCTTCAACGAAACACAACCATATTTTCAAGTGAATCAATTCTTCTACAACATATACCACTCACTGCATATTTTGTTCTAAAAAGTTTGCTAATAATATCATTCAAACACTCTAAAAATGCTTCATTCACTGGGGTAATTTCAGCAAAATTATTGGAAATTATCATTAGTTGTTTCACTGCAGACTTTGATGCTTCCTCATTTAACATACAGTCTTATACAGAGGTTGATTGTATTCACCAGTACTGATTGTGAAATACAAATGAGTTAGTTGCCACTTTTTTCCCATCATTATTGCGGTTCCAATGGTAGAATGCATGGGTCTTATTTTGGATTTCCAGTGTCGAGGACCATAACTAGCTTCTCAGAATGCAGAATACTCTGGTTAGGGATCTAAAAATCTGTAGAATAAAAAAACCACTTGCTTAATTTAGCGAGGTATTTAGTTTGTAACAGATTAACTGTAAACAAGTAGCTAAATATCATTATGTATTTGTTGCAATATGCCATCAAACTAACCTTCCAGCTAGACCTTCTTGATTTCCACCATCTCCGTCAGTGATGCAAACTGGAGTTGATTTGTTTGGTACAGGGTAACGTTCTCCACTTGATAATTGTACCTTATATTTGAGAATTGAACATGAAAATTCAGAGGAAAGAAGCATGAGCCTTCCTTCCATAAAATAAACCAATGATTGTACTGAAATAGATACAATGGACAACAAATTATGCATGAAAGAGTTCAGTATAAAGAATTCAGGTGGCTCAAAAATGACTTGAATCCATTGATGATCCAAGACCTTCAGCTTTCCTGCATAATGCATGAAGGAACATGTATCAGTGGAGATGACATCCACAATCTCACATCACATTAATTGAGTTTCACAGAAAAGATGAATAAATTGGATTCTAGGTGCTAATCCATGGACCAACCCATAAGTCAATTTTGGTTATTAGTCATAAAATTACAATGTGGCAACATGGTACTGCCAGTTAAAGATAAACATGCCAACATTATATCAAGTGATGACTAGTGAGGTTAACGTAGGGTGAGAGTGGCCTTACCTTTCAAGGAAACCTCTCTATCAAGAAACCCAAAAATAGAGAAGGAGACTTTGTTTCGTACAGAGTCAGAAGCTTCAACAGCCTGAACCATGTCATTGGTCTTGAAGAAAAGGCACCCTATTGTACTTCTGTAGCCGCCTCCTGGTCACATAGGATTCGAACAGTAAACCGCATCCCAATCTGGCAAAATCATAAGACCTCGCCAACAATGGCGAAAGGTTACAGAGTTACAGAGGAAGAGAGCCAAGAAGAAGAACAAGAAGAGCAAAGACATGGTATTTCAATGGCAAAGAATCAGACCCAGGCAAATTAGGCAAATAAGACTTTTTTTTTACAGTTTTCTTCTGTTGCTGCTTCTTCTTCTTCTCTGTTAAGGGTTTTTTTAGGGTTTTTTTTTCAATTTTTGATGTGGACATCCTACGTGGCAAGTTAACTGGCCACATCAGGTAGTTAACTTGCCACATCAGCAGTTCTGTTAAAACACTAACGGAAACTGTTAATCAGTGACTGTTTTGTCACTTTTTTATAACGTTAGTGACTGTTTTGTTATTTTTCAAAAGTTGAGTGACTAAAATGAAACCTAGGTGACTGTTTTGTTAGCTACCTCAAAGTTAAGTGATTGTTGGTGTAATTTACCCTTTAACAAAACACTCATTATTAAGAATCCAACTAATCATATTAAAACATGTTGCATATAAATGTTTTCCTTAAATATTTTCTAGAATTCGGGGTATCACTCTCTCTTTCAAAGTTTTTTCTAACTTTTTTATAGTTGTTACTATATTTTTATATCAATAATTAGTACGATGATAATAAAAGATGTAGCTCACACCAATTCAGATATTCCCATAATTAAATAAAAAATTTATTGTAAATCAAACACATATCAATCATCTTGATTATGATATTTATTATCTTTATTTACACCTGTATCCATATTTTCATATATGGTAAATTCATTAATGGCACATATCGATGTATCATCAAGATTTTTCCTTAAATTTTTTACAACAATACTTCTAATAAATTCTATCACAACACTAAAATAGAAACGATATGGAGGGCAACAATCACCACCCAAATGGCGAGGTGACGTATCTCGCGAAGCTTAGTGTAATACTAGGTATATGCATATACCATTAAAGCGTTATAGAGTTCAATGAAACTTACAGCATATTTGGTTGGCTGTAATGTTAAACTATTACAACTAAATTTAGTGGCTCATCCCTATTCCATTTTTTAGTGTAATACTATGTATATGCATATACCATTAAATTTTACAAATAATTGATATTATTTTTTCAAAAATTATTTAAATATTAATAATGACTTACAATAAATTTTATTTTTTATATGCTTACAAAAATGTCAAAATATTATTGAAATTGAAATTTATTTAAATGCATATTTTCACTTTACAACATTATATCTAAAATGTATTTTTTTAATAGCAATGCTAAATAATTAAAATTTGTAGCGACCTAAAAATTTGGGCACGGGCGCTAGTCGAAGTGATTATTGAAAATTTGAAAGCACAGTTTTAATTTTATTCGAAAAAGGGAGTCGCCACCGATCTTTTTTCTAGGTGTGATCGGACACCTAATAAATTCTCTTTTTTAGAAAAACTTTATTTTTAAACTTTTCTAAAAAGAGATAATTTTAGGCCTACGTGAAAATCCAGAGAAAATTAGGGTTAGGGAGTCGGTTACGCGCGAGGAAGGTATTAGCACCCTCGTAACGCCCAAAATTGGTATCTTGCTAAACGCGTGTTTTCTTCATTTTTAAAAATACGAGTTCAATTTAATATTAGTCGTGATCCGATTAAAGCACGAAAATTTTAAAGCACAACAACTTTTCCTTTTTTTTTTGAAAACACAAATTTTTTTTAAAATACAAACATTTTAGAAACACGAAACTCTTTTTTTTAAAAAACGAAAATTTTGAAATACGAGTAATATTTGAAAATACGAAAATTTGAAACACGAATTTTTTTTAAAAACGTATCGTATTTAACACGAAACTATGATATTCACCCCTACATGGCGATGAAATCATCGAATTAGTGTTAAATCGATCCAATTTGATATTTAATCGGGATTCTAATAAAACACGAGAATTTTTATTAAAATACGAGGAATTTTGAATATTTTCGATTTTTATAAGGGTGTCCCGTATTTAACACGAGCCATCGATATTCACCCAACATAGCGATGAAATCAACGGCTCGATGCTAAATCGGTTCGTTGCCTTGTGCATTAAAAATAATTTTTATTTTTTTAACATACAAATAAAAATCACAATAATATTTCTAAAGAATAAATTATTTTTTAAAAAAATGCTAATTTAATTTAAATAAGATAATATTTAAATAAATGAACTAGAGTAAAAAGATTAAAAAAATTTTACCAAAAGCCCTTTCCTTTTTCCTTCTTTTTCTTTTTTTCCTTTTTTTCCCTTTTTTTCTGCAGATTGGGCCGCTGCGAATCGGGCCTGCTTCACTGCTGTTGGGCTGCACTGGCGGACTGGGCCTGCTGGACTGGAGGCTGCTGGCCTGTTGGGTCTGGGCTGCAGGATGCTGGGCTGCTACTATTTTGGGCTTCTGCTACTGGATCAGCCCACTGCTTCTGCACTAATCTGCTGCTACTATTTTTTTTCTAGACAGGCTTGCTATTTTGGGGCTTCTGGAGCGCGGGTCGGGTCGGGTCGACCCGACTGGTTTTAAAATATATTTTTTTTCTTTTTTTTCTATTTTCTTTCCCTTTTTCCTTCTTTTTCTTTCTTTTTTCTTCCTTTTTTCTTTCTTTCTTCTTTCTTTTTCGGGTCACCCCTAGCCCTTTTGCGCCGTCAACGACACTCTTTCCGCCCGGTGGTGCGGTGGCCGGCGCACCTCCCTTCTCTTCCTCTCTTCTTTCTTTTCTCTTCTTTTTTCTCTCTTTTTCCTTTGGGTTGTTGTTTTTTCCTTTTTATTTATTGCACTTTTATCTTCTCTTTGCTTGTTGTGTTGGTTGATTATGTTGTAGGAGTCGGCGGCGGAGGAAAGGGGAAGGCGACGATGGCGGTGGTCGAGCGACGGTAGTGAGGGCTTTTACTCGCTGCTGTTTGATTTTTTGGTTTCTCTACTGTTGTTTTTTTTTTTGCTTGCTTTGGTTGCCGAAAATGAAAAAACCCTTTTCCCTTTCCTTCAATTTTTTTTTAAATGCTTCAATTTTTGTCGTTTTCCTTCTTGTTTTCAGGTGGCATGGAGGTGGGGAACATGGCTGATTGGCGGTGTCAGGCGTAGGGTGCGGTGCACGCCCGGATGCTGGTTGGGAGTGTCAGACGCGTGGGGCGTGGTGGCCAAGGCTGAAGGGCATGGTGGCCGACATGGTGGCATGGAGAGCTGGTGTCAGAAGGTTAGTGGGCAAGTGGGAGACTCGATCAGTGGCAGCTGCTGAGTCAGAGGCCAAGTGGGGCTAGGGTTTCCCGATTCTGGTCTTGGGCTAGGGATTTGGTATTGGTTTGGGCTTGTTTTGTTTAATGGGCTTATTGGGTTAGGGGTTTTTGGATTAGGGTAGGTTAGTTATTGGGTTTTGGGGGTGGCCCAAAATTGGCCTGTACAGCTGCCCCTCTTTGCTCATTGTCGTGTAACGGGAATGGAGTAAAGACATAATGAAAGGCCAATTTTTCCTGGTCTTGCTGGGTCTTGACTTCATTGGTGCTCTTCTAGTTCAGATAATCTTCTTCCAGTCCACTGCATCTTGTAGCTTTAGATTCAATCCACTACATCTTCTGACATATGCCTTGTAGCTTCGATCTACTCCAATGTAACTTCAAGGATATGAGATTTGTGGCTTTGATCTGCTTCCATGTAGCTTCATAAAGATAAGATCTACGGCTTCAATCTGCTCTTTTATCACTTCAGCGAGATGAGATTCGTGATCTTCTCTTTTGTAACTCTAGCGAGACAAGATTTGATATCCTCGATCAGTTCCACTGCGACCTCAAGGAGACAAGACTTGCAACTTTTGACCGGTTCCACTATAGCTTCAGGGAGACCAAGTCTGGTGTCTTTCATCAACTTCAATCTTTATTCTTACTCGGCATGTGATCTTGA